>NW_015386858.1:970643-998731 GCF_001527695.2 Protobothrops mucrosquamatus | reverse complement strand
AATTAAATTAACAATTTGTCTTACATTATACTTCATATATCTTCCAGTTATAAATCCAGATTGATCACTATGAATCAATTGCCTCAAAACTTGCATTAATCTATTTGCCAATATTTTTGAAAAAATCTTGTAGTCTATATTCAATAAAGATATAGGTCTATAATTCTTGGGCTGAGTCAAATCCTGACCCTCCTTTGGGTTCAGCGATATGAAAGCCCTTCTCCAAGATGGAGGTACCTCTGCACCCAACAAAATACTATTAAACAGTTCCTTTAATGGCTCTATCATTTCATCAGATAACATCTTATAATAAATTGCTGTTAATCCATTTGTACCGGGAGCCTTACCAACCTTTAATTGCTTGATTGCTCCAATAATTTCCTCAGAAGTAATCAAGCAATTCATCTCCTCCTTTTGATTATTTGATAATCTAGGAAAGTCTGCCTGCTGTAGATCAGGGCTTTTCAACCAGTGGTACGGGTACCACCTGTGGTACATTGGCACCTGGCAGGTGGTATGCGACCATCCTAGAAAAGTGGTAGTGGAGGAGGGGAATGAGCTGAACCGGTGGCAGCACTGCACAAGCCTAAGCGAGAGATGGCTGGAGCTGCAGGGCTGTCAGGGCTCAGTGGAAGCGCCAGGATCAGCGCCAGGCTCCAGCTGGAGCTCAGCGCTGATCCTGGTGCTTCTGCTGAGCCCTGAAGAAACGCCGATCAGCTGGAATGTTGCAGCATCTCCAGGGTCTTATGATTTACATTCAGATGCTTGGCAACTGATTCATATTTATGATGGTCACAGTGTCCCAGGGTCATGTGAAGTGACCAAAACCTGCTGTAACCACCCAGCAGACGGGAGGAATAAAAACCAAACACCCCCCACCCCACCCCTGCTGCCAATCCTCAACAGAAATGCTCACAACAATGGAAACCTCGGACAGGAGGAAGAGCGCTGCTGGACGGGCAGGTAGGTGTCTTACTCGGCTGTGGCTTGGGGGGCACTTTTTTCAGTGCCATTGTAACTTCGAACAGTCACTAAGCGAACTGTTGTAAGTCGAGGACTACCTGTAGTTTATCACTTTTTTCCTTTTTTGGGGGGGTCATCAAGTTTTTGACATCTTGCTAGGCGACTGGTGGTCCTCGGATGTTGCCATATCCTAAAAGTGGTAAATAGGTGAAAAGGTTGAAAAGCCCTGCTGTAGATAATTCTCTATTTCTGAAAGTTGTATATTCTCAGAGGCATATAACTTTGAATAAAAATCCAAAAAACTACTTTTAATCAAATTTTGTTTATATGTCACTTTGCCTTTGTAATCTACTTTCTCTATAATTCTTGACTTCTGCTTCTTTCATAATTGGTAGGCTAACCACCTACCAGGTTTATTTGCATTACAAAAAGTATTATGTTTCATAAATTGCAAATTAGTTGCCATCTGATCAGCCAATAACATATTGAATTGCTCCCTAAGCATAGTTATGGCTACCTTTAACTTATTATCCAGTGGATTTAAAATAAGAGCCTTCTCTTTTAGTTTAATCTCCTCTTCTAAATCTCTTCGTTTTTGCATCTGTTTGCGCCTATATGCACTATTCATATGAATCAGAGCACCTCTCATATATGCTTTACTAGCATCCCAAACCTTTGAAATCGAGGTGCCCTTATGCATATTCAACAAAAAAAATTCTTTCAGATAATCTCTACATTTCTGCAAATTCCCCTCATATCTAAATAAATTTTCATTTAATCTCCAAGTCCTTCTATTCCCATCTTCAGCAGATAATTCCATCCATACAGGACTATGATCTGACAATATTCTAGGAAAAATCTTGATTTCTTCACCCTAGAAAAGAAATCATTAGTAATTAAAAAAAAGTCAATTCTGGAATACGATTGATGTCTGTCCGAAAAAAAGTAAAGTCTCTTTCTTCTATATTCCGTTCTCGCCAGATATCTCTTAATTCCAAATCATCCTTCAAATCAAAAAAAGTTTTAGGTAAGATAGAATGATTAGAAGCTTTAAAGGAACCTTTCTTATCTTTACTTGAATCTAAAACACCATTCCAGTTTCCAATAATAATAATAATAATAATAATAATAATAATAATAATAATAATAATAATAATAATAATAATAATAATAATAATAATAATAATAATAATANTCACCGCTTCTGGAGGCAGGTTGTTCCACTGGTTAATTGTTCTCACTGTCAGGAAGTTTCTCCTTAGTTCTAGATTGCTTCTCTCCTTGATTAGTTTCCACCCATTGCTTCTTGTCCTGCCTCCAGGTGCTTTGGAAAATAGCTTGACTCCCTCTTCTTTATGGCAACCCCTGAGATATTGGAACACTGCTATCATGTCGCCTCGTCCTTCTCTTCATTAAACTAGACATACCCAATTCCAGCAGCCGTTCCTTATATGCTTTAGCCTCCAGTCCCCTAATCATCTTTGTTGCTCTTCTCTGTACTCTTTCTAAAGTCTCAACATCTTTTTTACATAATCCAATTGATTTACTTTCTGATGTATCAACTTGTAAAACTGTTTTTGTTGTTGATTTGGAGCGTATAATCCAATAATAAGACATCTCCTTCCATTCAATAATAACTCGATAATAACATATCGTCCTTCTAAGTCAGAATCAATTAACTTCGGCGATAACTCTTTTTTCACATAAATAACTATGCCTCCTTTTTTCTGCTGGGCAGAAGCTGTAAAATGCATTCCCAACCGGGAATTAATCAAATACTTTTGATCCTTTGAAGTAATATGAGTTTCTTGCAAACACACAACATCATTCTTATGTTGTTTCAAATAATGAAATATTTTCTTTCTTTTCTGTGGTGAATTCAAACCGTTAACATTCCATGTCAGGAATCTTGCCATTTTTAGTGGCTTGGAGCCTCTGAAACACTCCTTGAAGATCAGCTGTCACTGATCTCTTAGGTCTTGTATCTCCCACTGGCTCTGAGGTAATCTGATGCATTATAGGTACAACATCCATCTTTTGCTGCTCTTTTTCTTTACATCTGTGAGCTGCATGGGTCATTCTTTGTCCCTTTGGATCATCTTTCATCTCAGAAAGTTGTTGCTTATCACCTTGTGAATCTCCTACACTTAATGGCATTGCTCCTTCAACCGCTTGTTCTTCAAACATTCTTCTTCTGCTAAATCATGGAGATAGTGGTGAACCTGCCTTCAAAACTGAACTGTAAAAATCTCTTGCTTTCAAAATTGTGTTAAGCCTATAACGTGTCCCCATATAGCTCACCACAATTCCAACAGGTATATCCCATCTGAATTGAATTTGTCATTTTTTTCAGCTCTTCAGCCAAAAAAGCAAAATCCTTTCTTTTCCTAAGTATCTTAGGAGGTATTTCCTTTAAAATTATAACATCTTGCACTAGAATTTGGAATCTCTGTTTATAAAAGGCTTGAATAACTTCATTACGAATTAATCTTCTGGAAAAGTAAGTACTTTTCCAGGGGAAAGGATTTCTTAAACAGCAATGAGGGTAGTTAAGATGAGGTTGGATTTGTGAAGGAACTCTGGTTGCCATAGAACATCTCATTGTGGAAAACATAGATAGCAGCAGGTGCTACAAAGGCCCCCGGCAGCATAAATTTATACTACCAAACACAGGCCATATATGTGCCATTGCACAGAGAAGACATGGCAACCTCACTCCAGGTTTAAGGTAGTTTTCTCCTATCTGGTGCCCTCTGGATGGTCTGGACTGGTCCCATAAACCCCAAATAGGGGCATTAAGGATGGCCAGGTTAAACACATATTCTTTAGTATACGTTGCCCTGAACAAGATATACAGTACATTATTTTTAATCTTGTGGCAGAAGGTACTCTCCTTAGCATCCATAGTCATGCATACATTGTGTATAAATGCCTGCAGTAGCAATTGCCATGGCCTCAAATATATGAGGGGAATTCAGAAATAAACCTCCGCTTGAGCACGTGCGACAAATAGGCAGGGATACCGACGCCCGTCCTATGGAGCCTTGCGCAATAGTTCAGTAGGCAGTGAGGAATGGAAGGAGAAGGTAGTGTTGTAGTTGACTCGTCCACTAGATCAATTGAAAATAAACCCTGCCATAGAAAATCTCTCCAAAGATGAAGTGCATGCAGTAATACGATTCCTGTGTGTGAAAAAACTTTCAGCAGCTGCGATTCACCATGAACTGTGTAATGTTTATGTACCAAATGTGATGAGTGAAGGTGTTGTACATCAGTGGTGTCACATGTTTAAAGATGGATGAACTGACCTGCATGATGAGACAAGAAGTGGTCACCCATCTGTAGTCAGCAAAAGTTCTGTATCTGCACGTGTCTGTCATGATAACCAAATGGAGGTTTATTTCCGAATTGCCCTCGTATGTTCTTGTTGCAAATTGGAAGACTAGCAGATTTCATCCAAGCAAAACAATGAGCTGAAAAATCAGCAGGCAGTATAGCACCATGGGATCTGCCATGGGAGCATTAGAGCAGGGCTTTTCAATCTTTTCACCTATTTACCACTTTTAGGATATGGCAACATCCGAGGACCACCAGTCGCCTAGCAAGATGTCAAAAACTTGATGACCCCCCCCCAAAAAAAGGAAAAAAGTGATAAACTACAGGTAGTCCTCGACTTACAACAGTTCGCTTAGTGACTGTTCGAAGTTACAATGGCACTGAAAAAAGTGCCCCCCAAGCCACAGCCGAGTAAGACACCTGCCTGCCCGTCCAGCGGCGCTCTTCCTCCTATCCGAGGTTTCCATTGTTGTGAGCATTTCTGTTGAGGATTGGCAGCGGGGGTGGGGTGGGGTGTGTTTGGTTTTTATTCCTCCTGTCTGCTGGGTGGTTACAGCAGGTTTTGGTCACTTCACATGACCCTGGGACACTGTGACCGTCATAAATATGAATCAGTTGCCAAGCATCTGAATGTAAATCATAAGACCCTGGAGATGCTGCAACATTCCAGCTGATCGGCGCTTCTTCAGGGCTCAGCAGAAGCACCAGGATCAGCGCTGAGCTCCAGCTGGAGCCTGGCGCTGATCCTGGCGCTTCCACTGAGCCCTGACAGCCCTGAAGCTCCAGCCATCTCTCGATTAGGCTTGTGCAGTGCTGCCACCAGTTCAGCTCATTCCCCTCCTCCACTACCACTTTTCTAGGATGGTCACGCACCACCTGCCAGGTGCCAATGTACCACAGGTGGTACCCGTACCACTTGTTTAAAAGCCCTGCATTAGAGACTTCTTGGATCACCCCATCAAGCTGAGCTGATGGGTGCAATTCCATTCTTTGAATATCCACAAGGATAGTACTGAAGGACAGGTAGATGGCATAGCAGAATACTAAAGTCCCCTGCAAGAATATCTACATGATGTAACTTCACATGTTTCATTGCTCATTTCCCCCTCTGGCATAGGTCCGGTTCCTGATGAAAAGCCACTCATTTCTGCGAGAATCGATGCCCCCTCTTCTCCATGCCAGGGACCAAGTTGGTGAGTTTGACTTGGAGGCCCTTAGTGATGATTACTGTTGTGTTTTCGGTTCGCAAGCAATTGACGAAGACGCATGGTGGAAACAATAGCTCTTTATTCTCCTTCTCCAACTCCAAGTGAAGAGCAAAAGGCTCGCAGGCCTTTTATAGGGTGAGGAACCCAGATAGTGCTAACCAATAGGAACACAGCGTTTTCACCCCTTGCGCATGCACACAAGGCTGGCGCCGCTCTGTCTGGTCCCGGGCAGCTTTTACAATGCCCAGGACCATTTGCAACCTTTCTGGGCCTGCTGAGTTTCCTCAACAGGCCCAGGACACAACACCCCTCCCCCCTAGATAGAACACACACACAATTCCAATTTTCTTTACAATAATAATAAAATAAAAGAAAATAATATTCTACTCCATACAACACCCTTCTATAACTAATAGGGTTGGCTAACCAACCACTCTCTAATGTGGGCTTCGTGTGTCTATCTATTTTCCCAACATAGGTTCATCTCCATAACCTAGACTTGTAAGGTCCCTTGTGTTGACAGGAACCTCACATAATTGCCTAGATGCTTAGGAGGGGCCTTAGCCCGTTGTGACTTACGCAAGGTTAGGGAGGGGGCCTGGCTTGTCAGCTCAACTGCTCAGCTAGGCAGACCAGGACTTGTACTTAAGGGTGCCTGGCCTACCGGCCCATCTGATGGGCTCTCCAGACCAGGACTTTTATGCACACGTTTTGCAGGTGACCCCTGGTGAGGCGTACTGGCGAAATTGCCAGAGCTCTTTCCAGGCTCCTTTAGAGCTCCTTCTGAATTGGCTGAGGATTCCCCAACTACCCTGGATGGCTCCAGGGAACTTAATCCCTCGAGTCCACGACCAGTCTCGGACGTGACCTGCATTGCAGGAGTGCCCCAATCGTTCCAGTCCCCAGTGGCCGAAGTGCCAGAGTCAGGAGCTGCCTCTATGGCAAACTCCTCCTCAGGTGAATCCCTGTTTGGAGCTCTTGCAGATACACATGACTCCCAATTCAGAGCAATAGCTGAACCGTGAGGATGCCCGTGCTCCACCCCTGGGAAATCCCTGGTGTCCTGCGGTACTTCCCAGAAGCAATGGGCCAGGGTCTCAGGATGTTGACCTGAAGTGCGATCTGGCTCCTGGGCCCCCTCCCCCTCGAGAGCAGAGGCAGGGGTGGAAGCATCATGGGACAAGCGCCAGCGCAGTTGATCGATGTGATGCCTCAGGACGCGACCATCTCCCAGGGTCACTTCATATGATAGAGGTCCAGAGATCTTACAGATGACAGCAGGGACCCAGAGGCGCCCAGGACCATAGTTTCTAGCCCAGACCGGATCGCCCACCTGAAGTCTCCTAGGTGTCTGCGGCTGTGACACCTGTGAAGCCACCCAGTCAGGGTGCAGTCTATCCAACTTAGTAATGAGGCGGTGACCCCAGCGCAGTTCAGCTGGGCTCTTCCCAGTGGCAGTGCATGATGTGGTGCGATGTGCAAGAAGGAAATCTGCTAACCTGTGATGCCAGCTGCCGTATGTTAGTCTTTTGAGTGCGTCTTTGGTGGTGCACATCATTCTCTCCGCTTGCCCATTGGTGGAAGGGTGAAAGGGAGCAGACGTTGCATGCCGGATCAGGTTGGCCTGAAGGAAAGCCTGGAACTCAGAAGATGTAAATTGAGGACCATTGTCAGATACAAGCACATCTTGAAGGCCATGGGTTGCAAAAATTCCTCTTAACACCTGGATGGTCCTGGCAGTAGTAGTGGAGGAGACAGGTACAACCTTTAGCCACTTGGAGTGGCTATCCACAAGGATAAGGAAGAATTGCCCCTGAAACGGCTCCGCATAATCTAAATGTACCTGTGACCAAGGGGTGTGCATCTCCTCCCACCTGTGTACTGGGGCCTGAGGCATTTCAGGCCATGATTGTTGGCACACTTGGCACCCGTGCACCTGTCAAGCCCAGGCCACCAAAGATGGCTGCACGCAAGCGCTTTCATGCGCACAATTCCTGGATGTCCCTCATGCAGTGAGGACAAGACCCTAGACCTCAGTGAGGCAGGAATAACTACTCTACTCCCCCATAATAGGCACCCATTAAAGGTAGGCAGTGCGTTTCTCCTTTGCCAGAAACTTTGAAATGTCGCATCTGGACATGTGTCAGGCCATCCTGACAATACCCACGTCAGCACGCATGCAAGCGTGTGATCAGTGGCAATCTCTGCAGCCACGTCCCTAGCATTGAGGGGAGATTCAGGCAGGTCTTGAATAGAAAGAATATGAATGGCAAGAGCAGGGTCTGGCTCTACCTGTTTCAGAGGTAATCTGCTTAGGCCATCTGCATGGCCCATCTCTTTTCCCGGTTTGTGAACTAAAATGTAGTCATATGCTGACAGGAAGATGGACCATCTCAGCATATGAGGAGAAATGATATGAGGTGTCTGTTTGTTGGTTGTAAACAATCCCAACAGAGGCTTATGGTCTGTATAGACCGTGAAGTGGCGGCCATATAAGAAATCATGGAATTTCTTAATGCCAGCCACTATTGCCAAGGCTTCTCTGTCAATCTGAGCGTAATTCCACTCTGCAGATGACAGAGTCCTTGAATAATAGGCCACAGGGACTTGTGTCCCATCAGCCTTCCGATGACTAAGTACTGCTCCCACTCCATAAGGAGATGCATCGCATGCGATGCAAACAGGCAGTTGCTCATTGAAATGTGCTAAAACAGCATTGGAAGTGAGCAAGGTCTTAACCTCATTGAAACTCCTGTCATGGACTTTAGTCCACTGCCATGGAGCCTGCTTGTCTAAGAGCCTATGTAACGGCTCTGCCACAGCAGCCTTATGTAGGAGAAATGCATGGTAAAAATTCAAAAGTACCAAGAAGGCTTGTAACTCACTCTTGGACTTTAGACTTGGGGCCTGCTGAATAGCTTGCAATTTGTCTTCAGCAGGGTGGATGCCTTGGGCATCAATCCTGAAACCCAAGAAGTCAGTTGAAGTGACTCCTATCTTATATTTATCCTGCTTTAACTTAAGGCCTGCTTTGCGAAAACGAAGCAAGACAGCCCTTAATCTCTCTGCTAGATTTTGAGATGACCCCCCAGCAATGAGAACGTCATCAAAATAGGGGCAGACCCCAGGAATACCTCAAAGTGTGCTCTCCATTACACTTTGGAATATGCCAGGGGCTACATTTACCCCAAATTGCAATCTCTTGACCTTGAAGGCCCCCCTGTGAGTTACAATAGTCTGGGCCTCTGCAGCTGCCTCATCAACAGGTAGCTGTTGATAGGCCTGTGCCAGGTCAAGTTTCACAAAGATGCGCCCCCCCTTGAGGGAGGCCAGAATGTGGCTTACAACAGGAACTGGATAAGCGTGCTGTTGCAACGCTTTATTCAGTGTGCATTTGTAATCTGCACATATACATATTTCCCCATTAGCCTTTAGAGGCGTTACTATGGGGGTTTCCCATGGACTAGAATCCACAGGTTCTAAGATGCCTTGCTGGAGCAATTTGTCCAGCTCAGCATCTATTTTATCTTTGAGGGCAAAAGGTACCCTTCTAGGCTTAACCCTGATGGGCGTGATAGTTGGGTCCAACTGTAGCGCAATGGAGGGCCCCTTGTAGAATCCTAGCTCTGAACTAAACACATCTGCAAACTCCTTGCAGACTTCTGCAAGGCTCAACGTTTGCAAATGGTGCAGCCCAGTTACCTGGATTTCCAGAGCCTCGAACCAATCGAGTCCAATAAGACTCCTACGTTCAGCCCCAACTACCACCACATCTAGGAGACCTTCAAAATCCTTATGCTGCCCCTTACGGGTGGCCTCCCCCTTAACACACACCATAGAATTCTGAAAATCTGTAAGTATTAAATTCGATGGCCTGAGTTTAACTCGAAGGCCACTATTACTACAAATCCTTTTGAATGTGTTAATTGAAATAATTGAGAGAGCGGACCCAGCGTCCAACTCCATTAATAAGGGAACCCCTTGCAACCTTACGTTAATGTAAAGTTTCTTCTTAAGGGGCTTGTGTGTCCCTGTTCTTAGAATGCTCCTGCGCGATGCGCAGAAACCCACCCTGTGTTGGCTGGCGATCCTGGTACTTTTCTGAAGCAATTCTTCCTGAGGTTGGACCTTCTGGCAACCCAAACAGATGGATGCGATGTGGCCTTGCCTGCCACATGCCCGGCAAATGGTGGAGCGGAACCTGCAATCAGCTCGCTTGTGGCGTCCTCCACATCCGAAGCATTGAAGAGCTGCTGGGGCCTTGTCCGGACGTCCCTTCTGCCTCCTCTCAGCTGGCTGGTGAAGTCTGTCCACCTCCTCTTCAGGATCCGCTTCTGATCCTTCTCGAGCATCCTCTTGATGGACGGTTGCTGTGTCTGGAGAGTTCCTGGTGAGCTACAAGGCCTTCACAGCCCCGCCAACTGCTTCCTCAGCTGCCACCTCTTGTAAGGCATCTTGGAAGGAAACATCTTTTTTGCAAAGATCTTCTGTTGTAAGTCTCTGCTCCTTAAGCTGCAAACGAAGCGATCTCGCAGCCTCTCTTCCAGATCCTTCAACTCACAAGGCCTGGCCACTTGCCTTAAGGCAGCAATAAAGTCTTCAGCAGATTCACCTGGCCTCTGGTCTCTCTGCTCGAATGCGTGCCTCCAAGCGATGATGGATAACTTTGGCTGGAAGTGTTCCTTCAGCATCTTTTTCAGATCAGCATATGTTACTGACTCGAGAGGTGCAGGGGCCACCAGATTTTCTGCGATGTCAAAAGCGTCTTGTCCACAGGCACACAAAAGAGTTGCTGCCTTCAGGCCATCTTCTCTTATCTGATTTACTCTAAAGTAATTCTCCACCCGTGCTATGTAGGAATTCCATCTCTCTGGGTTGGAAACATCGAAATCAGTTAAGCGGCCAATCTTCGATATCGTAAACTTTACGACCTTCACCAATTGCTTCCTCTGCAAACAGATGTTTGGGAAAGGGTCTTTTAGCTGAGCTCACCCTCCAGCGATGCTGTACTGGCGGAATGGGACGCTGATGCAGACGCCGTCTTCCCTCGTCAGGACTTCCTGGGTAAGTCCTTCTTCATTTCTTAAGCTTGCAAAGGATCCCACCTTCGTCGCCAGTGTTGTGTTTTCGGTTCGCAAGCAATTGACGAAGACGCATGGTGGAAACAATAGCTCTTTATTCTCCTTCTCCAATTCCAAGCAAAGAGCAAAAGGCGCACAGGCCTTTTATAAGGTGAGGAACCCAGATAGTGCTAACCAATAGCAACGCAGCATTTTCACGCCTTGCACATGCTCTGTCTGGTCCCGGGCAGCTTTTACAATGCCTGGGACCATTTGCAACCTTTCTGGGCCTGCTGAGTTTCCTCAACAGGCCCAGGACACAACAATTACGATGACTGTAAGTTGTCACCATAGTCCCCAAACTGATTTTCCACCAATGGCAGCATTTTAGTTGTAGCATAAGCTAGTCATCCAACCACATGCTAATCACAGACTTTCTCAACCTACGACTGCTGAGGAACTATTGGATTATATTTTCCATTTTCCTGTCAGTGATTGGATCACGTTAGATGTTGAAGTAGATTTTAAGTATATCAAAATGCTAAGAAAAGTTATATGGATGTAAAGCAAAAGAAACCTCTTGCTTGGATCAAGTTCACTTCCCCATATCCTTCACCAAATCGCAGTTTCTCCTATTTGCCAGACTTCATTTTGCATGAAGAGGTGCAAAACATGAAAGATTTATTTATTTATCTATTTATTTATTTTTCTTATTAGGATACAAAGCAGCTCAAAATGTTTTTTAAAAAATCTGACATATAGTGCAAGATTTTATTGATTGCATTTTTTTTCCTTATACATATCCTTGTGAACACATGGAATAGACGCTTTCCTTGTTTGTTGCTTTTGTATACCAATGGAGACAGATGTTTTCAGAAAGCTGAATTCTGCATCCTGTATTACACCTTAACTATAGTGGGTTTTGCAGCTACTTTTTGTACATAAGTATCTTAATAAGAAGGGCCGTAGTGGCGCAGTGGTTAGAATGCAGTATTGCAGGATAATTCTGCCAACTGCTAGAAGTTCGATTCTCACCGGCTCAAAGTTGACCTTCTATCATTCCGAGGTCAGCAAAATGAGAGCCCAGATTGTTGGGGGACAATATGCTGAATCTGTAAACCGCTTAGAGAGGCTGCAAAACATTGTGAAGCAATATATAAGTCTAAATGCTACTGCTACTGCTATCATCACGTACACATAAAGCTCTGCATTCCTCCTGCTGAAACGTTATGCAGAGATAAGATGACTCCACTTGAGCATCATCTGTGCTCCAGAGCAACTATTTCTTCAGTGTACAACACAAACTGTACTTGTCCCTGTGTAGTTTCAATAGTTCCTTTGCTTCTTTCTCCCACTCCAGGGAAGATAAGCCCTCCTGAATTATCAGCCTACTTGTATTTTCTCTTCTGCCCTACTTTGATCTACAGAAAGAGCTATCCAAGGTAAGTCCTAGCATATCATCCTTGTGTTTCTGAGCTCCTTGGTTTCTCAGCTGTATCAGAAAAAGAGTGGGCAAAACAGGCTTCAGTGTCTACAGCCCATGTCCCTAGAGCAATGGTGTAACCATTGTATTTCCCAAGAAAAGGGAACTGCACCCTTATCACATCTCAACCCAATCCCTACTCCTTTCCTTATAGAGATCCATACATTCGCTGGAGTTACGTCATCCAAAAATTGGTTGAGGTGAGTAAAACACATTAAGTTTCCATTGGCTAGTTGGTTTTATCTGGCCTCTTTATGGATTAGAAATGTGCTTGGACACTATTGCATTTTCTCACAAGACTGAGCTTAATTGGGAACCCTACAGTATATTAGCTGGCCATGGTAGTAAATAGCAATAACGCTTTAATAAACCCTGAGTGACTAAAGGCCACCATTTAAATTTCCCAGAGTTCTCTACCCTTGAGTGAATTATAACATTTGCCCTGAGTCATGTTTGATGCAAAAAAGTTCACTGCCCCTAAGAGATGTACAATTTAAAACTTTAGACACAATGTACATATTTTCAAATATATCCCAAAGGAAAACAAAAGGAAAAAGGGTTTGAAAGAGAGCAGAGTTAATGGAACTTAGAGCCACTCAGCAAGTGAGTGGTACAGAAATCTATGACAGGTTGACTAAAACTAAAGAAAAGGGAGGACAGCATTTGGGCATTGTAGGAGATTAAAATGGCAGCCAAATTCAGCTTCTGAAACCTATATGAGAAGAAGGTTGTTCTTAGTCATAGCCAAAGAAACCAGTATGCCTTGCCAGAACATTGAGATGCCAGTGGATCACTAAGGTAGTATTTTTTCTCTCTGTCCCACAGTTCCTGGCGAGTATATATTTTGTGAATTTCCTTATGAAATACTCCTTCATCCCTATGTCCAAAAATATGCACAAGCAGCCCTTCACCATCAAAATCCTGCTACTTTTCATCTTTGATTCAGTAGTACCTGGTATGTGGAAACAATTATGATTTAATTTGTGTAATGGGATTACAGGATAAGGTTGATTTATCACATTTTAGAGAAAGTGAAGACGTACAACAGGTAGTTCTCAATTGAGAACCATTTGTTTAGTGACCTTCAAAGATACCACAGCACTGAAAAAAGTGACTTATAACTATTTTTCACACTTATAGCTGTTGCAGCATCCCACATGCTCATGTGATCAAAATACATGCCATAAATACTGGCATGTATTTATGATGGTTGCAGTGCCCCGGAGGGTAGCACAATTACCTTTTGCATCCTTCTGACCAGCAAAATCAATGGGGAAGCCAGATTCACTTAACCACTGGGTTGCTAACTTAACAACTGCAATGATTCACTCAAGAAGTGGCAGGAAAAGTCATAAAATGGGGCAAAACTCAACTGTCTCACTTAGCAAAAGAAATTTTGGGTTCAATTGTGATCATAAGTCCAGGAATACCTGTAGCAACTCAGTGATACATTGTAAGCCATGTTGAATTGCTTTGGGTTGCAAGATGGGCATCATATAAATTTAATAAATAAATAAATTGTTACCTCATCCCACAGCCCAAGATATAGATGATTTTGGACTATATGTAGCACCCACAGAAAATGATGAGGTAGATCTGGAAGTCTGCTAGTTTTATTCATGATGAAAGTATGTGAAATAGAACAAATGTCCAGCAAAGAAGTCTTTATGAATTCATTGTTGGATGATTCTGTTTCCTGTAAAAGGGCTTTAGCAACCTGTAGATACTTATTCTTTTCTTCTGCTTTTGCCTCAATTATTCTCCAAGTGCCACGCACTATGCCCCTTTGAACTTTGTCCTGTTCAAATTCTCAAAGTCCATCATCTTTCCTTGCAATAAGGGGTATGCAAAAATTCTATAGACGTGGGAGAAAGCTGGAGACTATGGTGCTGCTCATAAAATTCTACTTACCAAAAATGCTATCTTACTTTACTTCTGAAAAACAATTTTGTAGTCCTGGCTGCAAGGATAGGTTTACAAGGCAGCTGGCAATGGGCGGCTGAAACCTTAGGAGGCAGCTTAGCTGCTGCTGAAACACATGACTCATTATTAGATGGAACAGCTAAACAATTCTGTACAGGACTTTCTCCTTCTGTAAGATTATAAGAATGCATAATGCAAATGCATAATGGACAAATGACAGAATAAAATTTTGCATTGTAGGAATTGAAATCTGGTCTGGTTCTTATTCCAAGCTGGGAGAAAGACATAGAAAAAATGAACTGAAGCAACTGCAGTTGCTCCAATTGAACTGGTGCTGTTTGGTGTCAGTGTAGTAGAGATTAAGGATTTGGGATCGCAACATTTGACTGCCAAATTAGTGTTCAGGGAACCTGGTTTTAACTGATGTGATGTTTGTCCCACATAGAATTGGTTGCAATCGTTACAGTTGATTTTGTAGATTACATAGTTTCTTTCATCCTTCTGTATCTTGTCTTTGGTTTTGGATAATTCCTGGTGGAATGTGGCTATGGGTTTGTAGGTTATTGCTATTCCTAGGTTTGGAAAATTCTGGCTGTCATTTCTGACCCCACTCTTGTGTATTGTAGGGTTAGTGGTCTCTTGTGGTTTGGGTGCTGTGTGTTGGAATATGAAGTTTTTTGGATAGCCGTTATGTAGAAAGACGTTAAGCAGCTATTTCTCTTCTGCTTTTTTTTAGTGTTGTGGTGCTGCAGTTTGTGCTGGCCCTTCTGAAGAAGATCTGATCCATGTGCGTGGGTTTGGGGTAGATGCGGGTTTCCAGTTCTCTATTGTCTAGTCTCCTTATGTCGATGTCGAGGAATGGGTGGTCTGTTGTCTGTTGTCTTCTTTGCATGTGAATTTCATCCCAGGGAATACGTTATTGAGTAGACAGTCTGTTTCTTCAATTTGGGAGTGTTTGATGATGACAAATGTGTCATTGACATAGCATATCCAGAATTTTGATAGGATGGTCGGTAGAGTTATGGATTAAAGCTCGGAGAATGAACCTTCACCTTCAATATTGTGTCTGTTTGCCCCCTTGAGTTATATATTCAAAGGTGGGTAAAAATATAATAATAATAATAATAATAATAATAATAATAATAATAATAATAATAATAATAATAATAATAACACTTACCTGCAAGGAGAACTGGTAAGAGCACAAGATAGACAAACAGTAGAAAACAAAGACACTAAAGTGTTCTGGCACTTTAGAATTAAAGCAGACAAGCACCTGCCACACAACACTTTATGTTAACAATTATCAATAAGACAAAATTCACGAATGAAGGCAAATGTACGTGTCCTAGGATAATGTTGCAGGATCCAATCTGGGTCGGTCACCTGGAACAGGGGTTTTCTCTTCCAAGCTTTCGGACTCATGCTGGTGCCCATCTTCAGGAAACTTTCTCTAGCCTAGGCTAGAGTCCAAAAGCGTGAAAGACAAAACATTTGGTCCCAGTGACTGACCCAGATCGGATCCTACAACAAAAAAGTTTGAATAGCACACATTGTAGTACTTGGAAAAAGCAGAAGAAAAGAGAAAGAACTGGAAAAAAATCACAAAATATAAAGACCTGCAAATAGAACAATTGTGGCCAAAGAAAGCACAGTTAGTACTAATAGTAATAGGCACCTTGGGTGCAATCCCAAAACATCTGGAGCACAACTTGAAGACTATCAGCACTGACAAAACCACTATCAGTCAATTGTAAAAGGCAGCTTTGCTTGGACCAACCATGACCTGGATGATTAGATATTCCACTACGATGCTAACCTCTAAAAGTCTAACCTAAAAGTCTAATTTGATTGGCAGTTGTCTGCCTTAAATCCGTAAGAATAATTGCATTTTTAATCTCTGGGAAGAACTGATGTATTTCTTTACCTCTCTCATTCAGGTATAACTCTGGCAGTCATGATCAACTATTTCATCCTGCACTGCTGGCAAAACATGTTTGCTGAGATCCTGCGCTTTGCAGACCGTTCTTTCTACAAGGTGATAACAAGGAGTGGGGGAGGTTGCAAGAAAGATACGGAGAGTCTGGATTTCATTCCTCATGGATAGACTTGAATGGTCCATTGACCACTCTGTGAAGAACAGTATGAAAAACTTTGCAAAGAGTTCTGAGATGTTATGGCTCTAAAAGAAAAGCAAATTTTAACTTGCTGAAAAAACTGTACTGATGAAACTGACATTGAAGCATCAAATTACTTGTAATCAAAGTAATAAATATAGGTAGTCCTCATTTAGCAGTTGGTCACAGTTAGAACGATGATGGTAAAGTAAAGTTATGATCAGTCCTCATATTTACAATCTCTGCAGGTCTGTAAAGGAAAGGAAAGTTGAAAAGATTTCAAGCATTTTTATCTATGCTAATTGTTTTAATGGATTTGAAAATATTTTACTTTTTGCTTTTGTCATATGGCACCAGAGTCACTTCAGATGAGATGGGCAACTATGTAAATTTGGCAATAAAGAAATCTGACAAATAAATAACACAACTATTTCCACTTAACGACCACTTAACCACTTTGTTGCTGCTCTCAATTGTGGTCACTAAATTAAGACTGCCTGTATATTTAGGGACTGTAAGAGAAATCAAATAATATGTTCTGAAAGACTTTGCAAGATCCCACATGATCCCACATCATTCATCAGCCTTCCCAATGGCTGAAATCTCACCTTTCATGCCCCCCTTGCCACTCAGTCTCACCCCTTCCCTAATACCCAGTTGCACCTGCTTGCTCTCCCACACCCAACAGCAGCCTGTTTGGGAGTTGCAGATTCCTGCTGGTTTTCCCACTGACTTAGTGGTGGAAATTCTAATCCCAATTGCCCTTCTAAGTCCAGGACGATCAAGAGTGGATTGTCCTTTTGCTTGCCAAAAATACAGGGATGTTCTAGTTTCATGCTATTTATTCCATTCTCCCTGCCTAGGACTGGTGGAATTCCAAATCATTCTCTGGATTCTTTCGGACATGGAATGTGATTGTACATGACTGGCTGTACTACTATATTTATCAAGATATTCTGTGGGTAGGTAAGGTTGTAATGGGCTATGAGAATAAACTTTGGGGCCAGGAGGAAGAACTTCAGCCAGGGCAATGGTCAACAAGAGATGCCTCAGCCCATAGCAGGAATTGGGGGGTAGAAGAGCATCTCAGAAGGGATTCTCTCTTGTTGTTCAGAAAATAAAGGCCGGAAAGGAAGGAAGTGCTTTCAGACTTGCAAGATTCTATTAGTGTAACTTTACAATAAAAGCACAATTATTTGGTTTGGTTTACTGTCTGGAGTATCTGAAAGGACTGGCAAGCTTACCAAACCCACCCTATATTATCTCATAAAGTAGATCTGCTGTGTGTAATCACTCTATGCCTGTCTTCATTGTTTATTGGTAAGTACCAAGATGAGGTCTCATGTGCTCCTTCTCTTTCAGCTGGTTGGAGGGAGAGCCCGAGGTGGAGCTATGCTGATTGTCTTCCTTCTCTCAGCGGCTGTCCATGAATACCTAAACACCTTGGCCTTTAGCATCTTCTTTCCTGTCATCTTTGTGCTATTTGCCACGATAGGAGGTCAGTACTCCCTCAGAAAATGGACTGAACTTTTACTCAGAGGATTCAAGCAAGGCCGGTAAAAAAATAACGTGGCATGGATTGCTCCTGGTGAACCTTCTTTCATTCTGTCCTACCCTCCTCTGGTTTTGGGTTTCCACACTTCCCAAATGGTACACACTCGTGTTCCTTTTGATACATTTTTTTTTACCACTGGGAGGTGGAGTTGCTCCAAATTTATTCAAACTATATGAAGCCAGTGGTCAGAGTCTTGTGGTGGGTCTTGTGATCCATCTAACCCTAACCCCTCACAAGACCCTCACCCTATGTGACCCACACCTGACCCATCACAAAACCTATCACAGGACCCTCCCTTGTGACCCACACCTGAAAACACGGAGACCTTATAAACAGAAGTACACTGACACTGACATCCCCTAAATTCCACTGAAAAGGTTACATAGCCTGGTAACGAAACCCACAAGCTTAGAGAACGAACCTCCACCCCACCTCATGTGCTCCAGATTTATTATTATTATTATAATTTCCAGTATGCTCAGTCATCACAGCCTTCGGACATCTTGGCTACAGAATCCTGGGAATTGCTTGCCTCAAACGTGGAGCTTCCTAAATTGAGAAAGACTAGCTAAGGAAAGATTCAGGGCATTATCCTCCCCCACCCCCACCAGTGTTTCTCATTCTTGGGGACTTTAAAATGTGTGAACTTCAGCTCCCAGAATTTCCCAGGCAGCCATGTGCATTGTATTATTCCCTCAGATGGTGCATTGTATGCTTAGGTTGGAGGCTGCTTTTTCATCCCTGAGAAAATTATTTTGGTGTCGTATTTTTTTCAAATTTTGCTAGTCACTGACTGAGTAAACAGTGGTTCTTCCCTGAGAAAATTCAGATTCTTTACTCCAACAGGAGGGGAAAAAATAAGGTCAAACAATTTTACAAATTAAAAAGCAAGAGCAAAGAGCAAAAACAAAATTAATAACTGGAAAACAAAATGTTGCTATTTCAGAAGTCCAGTTACAATTCCAAAACAGATGCAAGTACTCTTTTATCTGCGTCCTGACCATGACTAAACTTTAGTTGTAATCAGGATGCAGATAAAAGAGGAACAGGGAAATAGCCTAGGTTCTAGGAGCAGGGAGTTCCATCTACAAGGGTATTGCTTTGAGAATTTTCTTTCCCAAATTATTTTACCTCCATAGGAGTAGGGATGAGGCATACAGTATTGTCTTATAATTAACATGGGAATTGCTGTTATTTTAGATTTGGTAACGAAGAATATTTGTATTGCAAATAACAATTATTAGAAATCAATAATTATCTCCTTGGCTCAGTGTGATTGGAATATATACAATTAATCCTTTTTCTGTTTGTTTTCATAGTGTTGCTTAACTTTGTTCTAAATGATAAGAGAAAAAACCCTGTCTGGAACATCATCATATGGATATGCCTCATTTTGGGCACGACGACCATTTTCTCCTTATACAGCCAAGAGTGGTTGGCATGTGCCCACTGTCCACTCAAGGAGGTGAGTAGACAGTCTACCAATGCGGAGTTAGAATAAGTCTTGGGTTTCCTCTTCATGTTATTTTCCAAGAGGGTCAAGCCTACTAGTTGGCATATATCCCAGCTGCTAAAATTAAGGTAAAGAAGGTGGGGAATTTAGAAACACCAGGAACTTGCAGATAAAATTGTTCTAAAGCTATGTGCTGATTCTAATTCTGCTGGTATTGGCAATGTCTAATGGCAGCTCAGGGGATATAATCTGTACCCGTATCTTCTAATTGACTAATCTACTGACTGACTGACCAACTGACTGACTGGTTAGTTTGTGCCATTAAGCTGGTTCTGATTCCTAGTGACAACATAAATAGATCTTCTCCATGTTGAACTATGCCTACCTGTTCTTTCAAGTCTCCCAATGGGGCAGTCATAGCCGGTATAATTGACTCCACTCACTTTACTGCTGATCATCCTTCTCTTCTCTTTCCTTCCTTCTTTTCCAATGTTATATATTCCTAGTGTTATTCACCTGTATCTATGCTAGTTCGTAAATAAATATGTATTTGATTTTTATCCTGCTTTTAGTTCTGCTCAGCTGAAGGCACTATATATTTCTAATCCTCCCGCTTCCTATTTTTCCAACAACAAACCTGTGGGGTGGGCTGCGCTGACTAGACCCAAGTCACTCAGCTTACTTTCATCTCTAAGGGAAGCCTAGAACTAACTATCTCCTGATTTCTAGGCCAGTATCTAAACCACTACATCAAACTGGCTCTTAAGTTAAAAATTTCTGTCTCATCACTATTGGGAAAAACAAGGGCTCAGAATACTTATTTGCATGTATTTGAAAACTACAGTAGATGTTATTAAAAATGAGAGATCAATGGTTTCAATTTTTGTTGTTTTCAGATATAAAGAGAGTGATAAAGCAGAGGGAAAAATATCTATAATTTGGCTGGAACCATTTAATTAAGGATTGTTTGATTATTACTTAATATTACTTTATTAAGATTATGCCTGAATCACCCTTTGGCTTTAAAACATTAAAATACTCCAATCAATAAAAAAATAAAGAAAAAATAATATTTCACATTGGTTGCACTTAGGGGGCATTTCAGTATGTGAAAAAAAAGCATCTGACTGTTATTGATACATGAATGCTGCGAAGTTCTCATTGTTTTATTTTCACTTCATTCCTTTTCATTCTATGGAGCCCTGGACAGGAAAAAAGACCAAACCAAAGGTCCATTGAGAGCAGCAGATACGCCCAATCTGTTGCCAGCCATGGATGCTGGCTCTGATTGGGAATCCAGCACATTCTGGGGACCCCAGGTTCCATAAGGTTTTATTGCAAGATTCTGTTCTACAGCCTAGTCAGAGATGCTCACCTGCAGGGAGACAAAGCAAACCTTTCTTCCTTCTCCTCATAACAGTAGCTGCAAAAGGTGCTCTGCAACATGCAGTATTGAACATTCTGGGTCTAAGAGCCTTTGATAAGTAACATCCTCCAAGTATGGGCTACCTTGAGTTGCCTCCAGGAGTTGAAGGGCCTGAGAAGCGAAACTGCCAGAACCAGATCCTGCATCCTGGAAGAGGCTAGGCCTGCAATTCAAATCTCTTCACTGCTGCCTTCGACCTTGCTGAGACTTTGGGAGTATTGTGCTAATGGGCTCCTAATTGTATTGGAACATATGTATATATATATGGTTGATCTTGTTGACCCAGATCTAAGCATGTGATTAGCTGGAATTCTTGTATTATTTTGTCTGATGGTAGTTCTTTCTCTTCTGCCTATTGTCTCTCTTTTGACGTAGTCATCATTTTCTTTTTTCAGAAGACCTTCTGGCAGCTAGTGACTCCATGTTCCTGGTCTTGCCACCAATAAGCAGCTATTTCCAGCCTTCCCTATCCTACTTTGCTTCAAAAATGACTTCCGAAAAAGATAGCACATTACTCTGCTGCTGTGGCAAGAAGGACTCTCAGCACATCAGGCCTCTCCTCCCCTCCCTCCATGAAAAGCTGTATTTGGCAATTCCTCACCTGAGGGTGCTAAAATTTGGTTTGCAGGTTCAAAGGCTCTCACCTAATGGAGACAAAGAAATGTAGCATTTAACAAAACATCTATAAAGATCCATGCTGTGTCAGGTCCATGGGCCCTTCTTGATGCTCACTTTCCATGGGAAAACGGTTAAGGAAAATTTGTAAATGACAATCTTTGATTGCCTCCAAGACTTGCAAAACAATCTCTCTTTCATAACCTATTTAAAAGAAAACACGAGAGC
Source organism: Protobothrops mucrosquamatus (assembly GCF_001527695.2). Classification (NCBI taxonomy): domain Eukaryota; kingdom Metazoa; phylum Chordata; class Lepidosauria; order Squamata; family Viperidae; genus Protobothrops; species Protobothrops mucrosquamatus. The sequence continues at coordinate 977,364 of NW_015386858.1, read as the reverse complement.
TCCACCATGAAATGTAGGTTATCCACCTCCTAGCTTTAATCCAAACTCTGTTGTTTTTAAATCAATAGGCAGCTTTCCAGATACTGGTGAAATCCAGCTCCCATTAGGTCCAATGATGAGGAATGATGGGTACTTAGAGTGCAACAATACCAGAAGTACTGCTTATATTTCCTACCATTAGACTTTCATTCAACATTTTATCTCTAGCTGTGAATGAAAGGAGCCTGATTTACCACCAGGCAATATCCATTCAATGCCTACTGTATTGTGTGAATGATGTTTGAAACTATATTTGGAGAAAAGGGATCCCCAAACCACAAAAGAATAGACTGCAATATGAGACAAGGGTAAAGCCACCTTTTCACCATGCCATATTTCTCATCCAAGGAGAAATACAGTACAATATTTTTTTAAAAAAAACCTTTGGTCACAATCCTGATGGTGCTTCAATTGTTTCTCTCAGTGTAACAAGAAAATGACATCTTTTGTTTCACTGCAGAGGCTGAAGCATTGTCTGCAGAGTATTTGAATGTGGGCACAGCATTTAGTCATGTGGATTTTATTCAAAATGATGCTAAATAGGCAATCAAGAGAACATTCTTATTGTTAGCACAAGGTTAGTTTAGCTGTTTCTACAATTATGTTTTTAATATTGGAGGAAAGGGCAGGCACTTTGAATAAAAGTGTGTTGACGTTCATAATGCAACTTGTGTAATTTTTAAAAACAGATACTGTTCTATGTTAGTGTTATCAGATCTCTCTAATTTTCTGTTACTCTGCTGCCTGATTCACAAATTATATTAAGTCAGTTTTGGCTTAAGCTCGGCTTAATGAGTCAAATGGAATTGACAGCATTTATACAATCCACTCAGAACCAATTTGTAGAATCTTTTCTTCAGCTTCTGTCAGTCTGAGTAATTAAATTCCTCTTGTCGAATCCTTGATCTGTAGTGTAGGTAGTCCTTGACACCCAATTGAACCAAAAATTTCTGTTGCTAAGTGAGACAGTTGTTAAGTGAGTTTTGCCCCATTTTACGACCTTTCTTGCCATAGGTGTTAAGTGAATCATTGCAGTTAATAACATGGTTGTTAAGTGAATCTGGCTTCTCCATTGACTTTGCTTGTCAGAAGGTTGCAAAAGGTGATCACATGACCCAGAGACCCTGCAACCATCATCAATATGAACCAGTTGCTGAATTTTGATCACATGACCAAGAGGATGCTGCAACACTCACAAGTATGAAAACAGTCATAAGTCACTTTTTTTCAGTGCCATTGTAACTTTGAATGATCACTAATGAAGTAGACTACCTGTATTAGGAGCTGTGGTGGCATAGTGGTTAGAATGCAGTTTTGGTGGCGGACAGGACGGATGGAAGAAGCCGGCTCTCCTGCTTCCCAATCTGATTTCACTTTGCCTAGCAAACTTTAAAGGATCAGAAAGTTGCCCTGGAGGGGCAACAAAAAAGGAGGGACACCCCAGAAGCTTGGATCAGGCGGCAGCCGATCGGAGTGAACTGAAGAAACCCTCTGAAAAGGTGGAGGAAAGGCTGCTGGATGAGCTGACGCAGCCCAAGTCATCCCAAGCCAGAGGGGAAATGAGGAGCTGCAGCTGAAGCGCTCCGCTAAACAGCTGGCTGTCAAGAGCGTGCTGAGATGGGTGAGCCAGTGCTTTAATACTTCTCCTTGTGGATTATAAAATGTTGAGCCCCTGATGGGGAAGAGCTAAAAGCAAAGACACCCAGAAGAATTAACTTAAAAGTGGCGAGTAACTAGAAAGAGGGAAAACTCTTAAAGAATATCAGACATTCATAAATAAGTGTATGAGGACATCTAGTGGTGAAAGAAGAAACGATAGTATAAATAAATATTGGGAAAACTCTTTTGACCTTGAAAAGACAACACCAGTAGAAAACAAAGTGCCTTGGTGTGAGATTACAAGGGAAAAGACTCCTCATAGTTGATTTTGGCTATAACTAAACAGAAATTATTTGGAGAAAGTGAACATTTTGCTTCGGAGACTCGACTGGAGGAGGTGGATTTACTCAAAAACAGCTGGCATCTTCCTACATCCAGGACTTTATTTTAAGATTGTTGGCTGTAAAATGACTACATCCAACATTACTAGACTTATGAAGAAGACCTCTTCTGCACCCTCTGTTGGACAATCTAGCCCAGCAACCCAGGGATCTATTGAAACAATGCTGCAGTGTGAGAAAATAAGCACTGCCCAAAATGAAATACAGGCCTCACTAAAATTGGTCCAAGAGATGATGCAAAAAAATCATGAAGAGACATGAAGAAATTTTGATAAATTAAGCGAAGAAATCTTGGATGTAAAGGCACAATTTGAAGCTCAACATCAAATGATTATTAAAAAGGAACAAAGAATTCAGAAAATGGAAAATAAATCAGAGGATATTGATAAAAATGGAAATGTTATCACAAGAAAATGAAAAATTAGAACAAGCCAATCAAAATCTAGAGGGGACAGTTGCAATTCTAAAAATGGAAAAGGCAGAACACTATTTGAGATTTCAAAATATGCCTGCGGACAGAGAAGAAAACATAGCAGATGTGATCACTGAGCTTTTACCAGAAGCTTTGAAGGCAGATAAAGCAGGGATGCAAATGGAGAGAGATGAAACATTTCAAATGAATTCAAGCAATGCAAGGAAGAATAAACTACCAAGAGAAGTATATGTAAGATTCATAAAGAAAACTACAAGAGATGAAGTACTGAGAAAAGTGAGAGATGAGCCATTACAATATAAAAATAAAGAAATCGTGGTTTTAAAGCAGATACCTAAGAGAGTAAGAGATACTCGAAGACACTACCATTTCTTAGCTACAAAGCTGATTGCAAAAGGCATAAACTTTAGATCAGTGGTGGCGAAACTTTTAGAGACCGAGTGCCCAAACTGCAACCTGAAACCCACTTATACATCGCCGGGTGCCGGGGGCGTGGCCACCAAATGGGTGTGGTCAAGTGGGAGTGGCCACCAAGTGGGTGTGGCCACCAAATGGGCATGGTTAAATGGGCGTGGTCACTGAATGGGTGTGACCAAGTGGGCGTGGCCACCAAATGGGCATGGCCAAGTGGCCGTGGCCACCAAATGGGCGTGGCCGAGTGGGCATTGTCACCTCGATGTTGCTCCTGAGATGCCTGTGGGGGCTGGGCAGGATTGGGGGCGATCCAGGGGTTCTCTGGCAGGTGAGGCAGTGAGTANGGAACTCAACTCCTACCTCGGGCAGCTCACCTATCCCCCTATGCCCAGGGGAAAGGAGCGTAAACAATTTCTTATTCTCTTTCCTTCCTTTTTATAAAATACTACATTTTATAAAATACTACAAACAACAAAAAAAATCAGGGATGTATGAAATTATAGACCAATCAGCCTGACATCAGTACCTGGGAAGATCCTGGGAAAGATAATGAAGCAAGGAATCTGTGGACATTTAGAAAGCAGCAAAGCTCTTACTAGAAGCCAACATGTCTTTGTCAAAAACAGATCACAGTTAGGTAGAGCCCCAGGGGTAGGCAACCTTGGCTCTTTCATGACTTGTGAACTTCAACACCCAGAATTCCTCAGTCAAGAATGGCTGGTTCAGAAATTCTGGGAGTTGAAGTCCACGAGTCCTAAAAGAGCCAAGGTTCCCCACCCCTACGCCTAGACAAAACGTATTGCATTCTTTGTCCAAGTGACTAAAATAGTGGAATGGCAGTGGACATCCTGCTGCGTTTCCCCTCTCTTCCACAGCTCACCTTGCAACTCTGCGCTCTGCCAGGCTTGGAGCTCGGGGTTTGCTCAGGGTGCTGCTGCTGCTGCTAAGTGGATCTGGTGCCGCTTATCGGTGCCCTGGTTGTTTAGTCGCCACGGCGCTGCCCTCCTGCAGGCTGCCTGCTCCTCCCGTCTTTCCTCTCGTGCTCTGGGGGAAGCGGGCGCTTGTCTCTCTCTCTTGGGAGGCAGCCGCCCACCCATTCTGGGCTGCTCCTACCTGGTGGGAAGCTGCTGAGTAGTATCCGGGGCCAGGTGGAAGGCGACACGGGGGCCACATGCAGGCCCCTCCCCTTGGCAGCCTCTGCTCCTCCCTCCCTCCCCCCCAATCTGCCTTCCCAGCCTGGGCTCCCTGTTTCTCCACTGGGCATCTGCATCCGTGGTTCCTCTGCACATGTGGAGAGTGCCCTGTTGTGCCTGAGCTCCCCCTCCCATCCTGCCCTGCAGCCCCGCCCCTTCCTCTCCTTTTGCCTCTACTCCTCCCCCTTTAGTCTGCCTTCCCAGCCAGGACCACGTGCTCCGAAACCTCCTCTGGTCCTGCGGTGAGGGTCCGTGTCATAGGTTCCTCGGCCCATGCGAAGAATGTCTCTGCTCTCTGGAAGCTCCTCCTGCTCTGGTTGACGTGTGTGTTTTTATGAGGCATCTTCTTTTTGTAGGTTTTCCTGTTTAGGGACTCAGTTCAGAGTGCCAGTCAGCAGCAATGATCTTCAGTTACCATTTTTCGCTACTGCTAGAAGACTTTATTGATCTTTCCTCCTCACTTGATAATTCATATTTAATTTAAGGCTTGTGGGAAGTAAAGTCTTCATCCTGGTTCATCCAAGCCGGGGATAAATAAACAACATGGCGACTGCTTTGGGAAGAAGATTACAGTTTATTGACGAGCCAGACTGAAAGATGGTTCTGGCAGGAAGGAGGAGAGAAATCGAGGGCTGAGCACATGTGGAGTAGGTATACCCTCTGAAAGCCTTTTGTTTGGAATAGTTTCCTGTTCCTGTGGCATGAACTTTGAACTGAGTCTGAGTGTGCTTTTCTAGGCCTTGGTATCTGTCACAGTCTCCCTTTTGCCGGCAGTGAGGGAAAAGGGGTGGAACAATGTAACGCCTGGGATCTGGGAAAAGAGAGGATGAGTGATCATCGCCCAGAAGGACTGTGGGGTGAGGGCTGCTTGGGAACACTTAAAACATTGAATGGTAGAGGTTGATCCCTCAGATCCTGTCTAGAACGCCTGCAATCATTTTCTCTTAATAAAGATGCCTGTTTGAAGAGATATTCCAAGAGTTCTGTCTTCTTAAGATGTAAAGTGAGATGGGTTCTTACAGTATATGTGGTTTAATCCTATTATGTCCCAAAAGTCATATCCTGCTTCCCTGGGGCTGGGCTAATGACTCGTAGAGTTTGGGTGAGGTATGCAGATTTTAGGTCAGTGGTGGCGAACCTTTTAGAGACCGAGTGCCCAAACTGCAACCTGAAACCCACTTATACATCGCCGGGTGCCGGGGGCGTGGCCACCAAATGGGTGTGACCAAGTGGGAGTGGCCACCAAGTGGGTGTGGCCACCAAATGGGTGTGGTCAAATGGGCATGGTCACTGAATGGGTGTGGCCAAGTGGGCGTGGCCACCAAATGGGCGTGGCCGAGTGGGCATTGTCACCTTGATGTTGCTCTTGAGATGCCTGTGGGGGCCGGGCAGGATTGGGGGCGATCCAGGGGTTCTCTGGCGGGTGAGGCAGTGAGTAGGAGGCTCATCCTGCAGGGTGAAGTAAGGCAAGGGAGGGGACAGGGAAGAGGTGCCATTGCCGCGGGGCAAGGCAAGGTGAGGCAGGGGTTAGGGCAGGTTGCAGACAAAGGGGGCTCCGGTGAGGAGGAGGTGGAAGATTTAAGCAAGCTTAGCAACCAGAGTGGGGGTCCTCCCCAAAACAAACGTGCTTCATGGGTAACTTCAAAGCATGACAGAAGAGACCAAAACCTGCTGCAACCACCCAGCAGATGGGAGGGGAATTAAAAACCGAACAGCTTTCTCCCCCCCCCCCCGCCAATCCTCAATGAAAGCCTGGGACAGGGGGAAGAGCGTAGGCAGGCAGGCGTAGGCAGGCAGGCGTCTTCCTCAGCTTCCACAAAAGCAAGCTGAAAACTCCAAAAAGCAACAAGGAAAAAAAGTTAAAACAGAAGAGTGTCTCATGATGGTTTTCTTCCCCACTTCCTTCTAGCTGGGGGATTGTTTCAAAGGAAGGGAAAGAGGGGCTGGGGAAGTGCAGCAGGAGAATGGGGATGGCAAGAGGCTTCTGGCTATGCAGGGGGGCATTGGGGCGCATTCTTGTTAAAAGAGCAAAATGAGGCAAAAAGTAAAATTCCCCACTCACTCCACCTCCCAAAAACACAACTACGGAACTTTCAATGATACAAACAAATTTTTATTGAAAAGGAAAAGTTTGCATTTGAATGAACCTTTATTATCAAAGTATAACATGTAAACAGTGAGATTGGCTGAGCCTCCCTCCGTGCCCCCCACAACTCAGTGACTACAAACCCCCAACTTATTACACCCTGTGGCATGCTTTTAAAGAATTAATGTGATTTTTGCTGTTGTATGCCTGCTGATAACTTATATGGGGCCTAAATGTGGGGCCAAGATTTACAGAAAGTTAGTAAATAATAAATAAGAACAGGCTGCTTTCATTTGAACCATAGATTATAGTGGGGACCTGGAGGGATTTTCTTTCAGTGAAGATGAAAAAAAATAAATGAAAGAGAGGGAATAAAAAGCAAAGCAGAAAGGAATAAGAAGAGTGAGAAATGGCATGGAGGTTATAGGTTTCGTGGATCAGAAATAAACAGAACAATTAAATCAGTTTTAAGAGAATAAATGGCAACAAATGGAAGAATCAAATTAGTTTTAAGGGAATAAAAGGAAATAAATGGAAGTATTAAACCAGTTTAAAC
>NW_015386858.1:964973-970198 GCF_001527695.2 Protobothrops mucrosquamatus | reverse complement strand
CATCCACCTTCCCCACAAACTTCCTCATTTCCACCCTTTCCAACTGTCAATGATGAAGCCCAGCCCCTCCCCCTCCTCCTCTGCAGCCAAGCGGAGGAAGCTTAGCAGCAGGAGGCCAGAGACGAGGCAGGGCTGAGGTGAGGAAAAACTTACAGCTTTTGCTTGTTCTCTCTCTCGCTTTCTGCCGCGTGCTACGAAATCGAAACTTCCTTAGTTTAGTGAGCGTAAAAGAGCTGCGCATGCGCAAAGAGGAGGGAAGCAGGAATGGCTCGCGTGCCATCAGGGACGGCTCTGCGTGCCGCCTGTGGCACGTGTGCCATAGGTTCGCCACCACTGCTTTAGATGGTTAATGCCGGAAGGCATCTTAATAAACTGGAATAATACAAGGTATCGACTGGATTCAATTTGGAGGACTTCGAAGCAAGAAACTGAGCAATTCTAGATGAAGGAGTGCAACAACGACAAGAGGAGAGAAAGGAACAGAAGCAAACGGAAGAGACAGCCCAACGAACAACTATACATATAGGAGAACAGGAAGAGAAAGACGAGCAAGAAGGTGAAAGTGAAGGAACAGCCAGAGAACAGAGGATTATGAGACCAACTAGACCTAAATATAAATAATGGAAATGGAAATGGAGAAAGAAAATGGAATCTTTTCAGTGAATGTAAATGGACTAAACTCCCCATCAAAAAGGAACAAAATTTTGAGGAAACTACAGAAACTGAATATAGATATAATTTGTTTGCAAGGGACACATATAAAAAAAACAACATCACAAATTATTGGAACATCCAAAAATTGGGAAACTTTACTATGCATCAGTGCATCAGAAAAAAAAAGTGTTGCTGTATATATTAAAGAGACAATAGATTCTAAAATGGTGTACTCAGAGGAAGAAGGAAGAATTGTAATGGTAGAAATATATTTGCACCAAAACAAACATTGTTAGTGGCAATTTATGCACCAAACAATAACCAAGAAGAATTCTATCAAAGCCCAGATAGAAAAATAATAGAAATGGAGTATCAAAATATCTGTCTAGTAGGAGACTTTAATGCGATAATAGATGGTACAATTGATTATAAAAGCAGTAAAACAGGGAAAACCGGAAAAAGATTATCTAGGACATTTTTTGAGATGGCAAACGAAATTGGAATACAAGACTTCTGGAGGGAAATTAATCCAGAAAAATTATTATACACCTTTTATTCAAACAGCCAAAAATCCTGGTCAAGAATTGATTTGATTTGGATGACGTCTGAATTGAGGATGAATATACAGGAAATTGAGATAGAAATAGATACATGGGCAGATCTATATTAAAAGAAAAAGAATTTATAGAATTAGCGAAAAAAGAAATGGAGCTCTTCTTTAAAGAAAATAAAGAGGAAGACACAACATTACAAAATGTATGGGATACAGCTAAAGCATAGTTTAGTGGCATAGCTATAACATATATGGCAAAGAAAAATAAACAGAGAAACAGCAATACGTATTATTAAAAGAAAAAATTGGAAAACTAGAATCAGAACTACAGAAAAACCCACTTTGAAAAAGACTTTGGAAAGAGAAATGGAAATAATAAAACATAAACTAAACTTGTTGGACTCAGAAAAAGTGGCAAAACAGATAAAGAGAGCAAAACAGATTTTTTTTGAAAATGCAAATAAACCAGGAAGATGGTTAGCTTATAAACTTAAACAGTGCTTTTTTTGTAAAAAAAAAAAAAAAAGGTGCCGGAACTCAAACATGTCATACAACCTGCCCTGCCTACCCTACAATGTTCCATCCAAACAAGGTGCCGGAACTCCGTCCTGGGCGTTCTATGAGAAAAAAAGCCCTGAACTTAAAAAACAGAAAGAGAAGCAAATGATATACAACTTAGTAGATGGAAAAGGCTGTCCACAATTTAAAAATGAAGAAATAAAAAAAATAATTAAGAAATACTACAAGGAATTGTGTGACAAAGAGGAAACTTCAGAAGAGAGAACCGTTCAATACTTAGAAGGAAATAATCTTCCAAAAATCCCAGAGACATTTAAAACCATGTTAAAGTAAAGAATTACAATGATGGAAATATCAGAGGCTATAAAGAGACAAAAAAATGGGAAAACACCGGGTCCAGATGGGCTACCGGCCCATCAGACAAGATACAGAAATTAAAGGACTGGAGATTAAAGGTGAAAAATATAAATTACAAGCATTTGCTGATGATTTAGTACTTATCTTAGAAGAACCTTTGGAGATGATTCCTAAACTACTGGGAAAGATAGAACAGTATGGAGAAATGGCAGGATTAAAAATAAATAAAGAAAAAACTAAAGTAATAGTCAAGAACCTCACAGATAAACAAAAAAAATGTCAGAAAAGACAGAGTTACAGATAGTGAAGAATTGCTACAGTGAAAATGAATGTATTGCCGAAAATTCTATTTTTATTTCAAACAATCCCAATAAAACTTGAAAAAAAATTCTTTCAAGATTTAAATTCATTAATTTTGAAATTTGTTTTCAAGGAAAGAAAGCTAGAATTAAGATGAAAACATTACAAGATGCTAAGGAAAATGGAGCTTTTTGGCTACCAGAGTGGGCTCTGTATTATCAAGCATCTGTTTTAACATTGGTGAAAGAATGGATAACTCTTAGAAACAAAAGGTTGTTATATTTGGAGGGACATGATCTACAAATGGAGTGGCATGCTTTCTTATGGTATGGGAAAAACAGAGTTCATAAGTATTTCCAGGGCTTTTTTTGTCATAGAACGCCCAGAACAGAGTTCCGGCACCTTTTTTGGATGGAACCTTGTAGGGTAGGCAAGGCGGGTTGTATGACATGTGTGAGTTCCAGCACCTTTTTTTTTTTTTTTTACAAAAAAAGCACTGAGTATTTCCAAAATCACTATATAAGGAATGCATTGTTAATAGTAAAAATAATAGGAAAAAATTAAAAGTAAAATATACCTGAAAATTCCAGGGTGGTTGGACATAGAGATATTCTAAATCCCGAAAGGAATTTAAAATCTAAACAAGAATTGGAAAATTAGGGTATCAACTTGTTGTGGTGGGATTATTTGTACTATAAAGCAATACTGATACACTGTATATATACCACTTGGGTCATTGTCTGTGCTTGAACTTCAGGTAGTTGCTTCTCCTTACACCTATTTTCAGAGAGAAAGAGAGAAACATGGAAAATAGATCTTAATGTAATATCTGAAACAAGATCACTTGGATATAATGTTATTACTAGGTAGAGAAAGATATATAAGTAGTCCTCTTTAGCGACTGCCTCATGTAGCGACCGTTCTCAGTGACAATAGTGATGAAAAAGTAACTTTGTGATCAGTCCTCACATGCAGGTCTGTAAAGCAAATGAAAGATGAAGCAAGACCATAGGCACAGTTGCAGTTTCGTTTTGTGACTGATTAATTTAATAATCCATTGGCTAGTCCCAATTGTGGCTGTAAATGTGCATTACCTGGATTACCTATATCACTAAACAATTCCACTAAAGGAAATCTCCCTTCTACTAACACAGATTTAAATGCCAAAATTGAAAAACCTAAAGAGGAAACATGGTAGCTTCCAATCATGAATCACCTGATTGCTGCCATCATGACTGACGATTGCTCATTCTAACTGGAAATGACAGAACAATATTTGGACATCAAATATTGAGAATAACTGGAATAAAATGCCTATAGCTTGAGATTCCTCCTTTCCTGTGTGTGGTAGCCAGGGATGAAGTCCCCTCTTTCCAGGTTATCGTGACTTCCTATATCTGCAGCACGAAAGCCAACACAAACAGAACTATGTTAATTTTTAACATAATGAACACAAGCCTCTATTAAAAAAAAACAAAAAAAAAACACTGAGCGAAGTTGCTCTCATTCCTGATTTGGAGTAAGAGAGAGGCGATGGTGACTGTCCTGGATAGCCTTGTCAGAAGCTAAGCCGAATCAGACCAGGTTAGTACCATATGTGAAGACTTCCAGGGAATTGCAAATCTGTAGAGTAAACTGGGAAGCTGAAAAAACATTCAGGAACAAATCCATTCAGGAGCAATCTACTTCTATGTTATTGCCAAGGGAATGACATGCACAAGGCCTTCTAGGAAAGGACATGTGGTTGGATCCTGAGGTGTGAATGCTTTTTTGGGAGAGGAGATGATTCTGCCTGCTTTGAAAGAAGTAGTGATCCACTTTCCTTAAGGAACCATGGCTTGATTCCATAGAGCTGGACAATTCCTCTCTGATCTCAAACCTTTAGTTCTGAGGGGAGAACGTTGAGTTGGATGTAGGCCTACAGCTTCAAAAGCCCCTGGAGAAAACAGCTTATCTAGATCTTTTCAGTCAGATTTCAGGCCAGGTTATAGTACTGAGACTTGATTGATTGCACTTCTGGAGGATCGTCTGGCAGATGGTCCTCTTGGATCTCTTGGTGACTTTCAATACCATTGATTATGATATCCTTTTGGATTCATCCTAGGAATTATGAGTGGAAGACACTATTTTATGGTGGTTCTCCTCCTTCCGCCAGGGCTCATTTCTGTCAATTTTGCCAGTGCTGGAAACAAATGCAGGAAACACTGTGTTTATTAGTAGATTTTTATATGGGAAGAACTATGAGCTCCATTCAGTTCTGCTGGTAAAAATAAATTCCCTGAACTGAGAATTCTCCCTTTTGCACCAGATTCACTTACTTAATCTGAGTATCAGTTCTGAAATTTACTCATTTGTGCAATTCTTTTGCAACAAAGGGCAATTGCTTTGCCCCATGCTAGTTTACTGCCTCTTACGTACGCTGATGATACTCAGCTGTACATATCCACCCCGGGCCACCCCAATGATGCCCTTGACATGATGACCCGATGTCTGGAGGCCGTGAGGGTCTGGATGGGGAGAAACAGACTCAGGCTCAACCCTTCCAAGACCGAGTGGCTGTGGCTACCGGCGCCTCGGCATAGTCAGCTGATTCCATCGCTGACTATAGGGGGCGAAACTTTGGCTCCCTCGGAAAGGGTACGTAATCTGGGTGTCCTCCTGGATCCACGGCTGACACTGGAAGACCAGTTGGCGGCCGTGACCAGGGGGGCGTTCTATCAGGTACGCCTGATCCACCAGTTGCGACCTTTTCTGGACCGGGACGCCTTGCGCACAGTCACTCATGCCCTTGTCACCTCCCGCCTGGACTACTGCAATGCTCTCTACATGGGGCTCCCCTTGA
>NW_015386858.1:921213-964944 GCF_001527695.2 Protobothrops mucrosquamatus | reverse complement strand
AGGGTGATCCCTGATCTCCCTTCCTTCCGCCGCGCCCTTAAGACATGGTTATTCCAGCTTGCAGGACTGGCCTAGGGGAAATTTTTAGTGGGGGTTTTAAAATAATTTTAAATTACTTAGACCAATTATTAATATTTGTCTTTTAATCATGTTTTAATCTGTAGTTTTGGTATTTTGTATTTTTATCTGGTTGTTAGCCACCCTGAGTCCGCAAGGAGAAGGGCGGGATATAAATATAAGCAATAAATAAATAAAATAAATAAATCACTGAGCCCCATTTTCCTTTTAAAACCTTTCTCATTTTACTCTCTTTGGTAGTCTGGGTTTTGTGTTCATAAACATAGTGTTGAAGGAAAAGTCTTCATCATGGTTGAGTCCAAGCCGAGAATAAACAACATGGTGACTGCTTTAAAAAGAAGGTTGCAGTTTATTGAAGAGAAGAGCCAGACAAAAAGATGGCTCTGGAAGAAAAGAAAGAGAGCACATGTAGGGAGTGGGTTTTTATACCCTCTGGGGCTCTTGAGGTTGTTTGAGGCTTTGTATTTCCTGCATCATGTATTTTGACCTGAGTTTGAGTGTAGCCTTTGGCATCTGTGGGTTAATGTCCTGTCTTAGAGTTTGGGTAGGGTATCCAACCTTCCTGGATTATTTACATCTGCATTTCTACAGAGCTGGTTTCTGCTTGAGGGAGGGAGACTTGGGGCTATTAAGAAAACTGGGCATGCTTTTCTGCCTCTTTAAGATCCTTTGAGGAAACATATATTTTCTGCCCTTTTAATAATTCTTTCTCTGGGGGGCTGACTTCCCACAAATCCCCCTTTGTGCCATAATAGTGTGGGTGACACACTTTTACTGGCACAAGATTAAAATTGATCTGATCAGGTAGACTTGGTAAACAAGCCTTAAACTTTTAATGCAAAAAAAGGGAGGTACTAATAAAGTTCAACCATGAAGGTCTAAAGCCAGGGCAAAAGTTCTGTTAGATGGAAAAGAAAGTTATAATGTCCAGTATTCTGTGCCAATTCTTTTTCAAATGTTGAATGTCATTTTGATCTTCCAGTCAGGTTTTGAAGCACATGTTTCTCAAAATTCTTCACAGCCATGGTTTGCCTCAGTACATAACCACTGGCTGCCCATTTTCAAGGGTTGTTTCCTGCCTTAACTCTTAGTTCAATTCATCCAGGTTAGTGATGTCCAATTGAGGTTAGCCAGTATGCAAGCCAGGCTATTACATTTTCTTAAATTGCACATAGTGAGCCCCAGAACTCCCAATCTGAGTCCACCAGTGCAAGATATTCAGGGCTTAGGTTTGGAGATCTCTTTTCTGCTAACCCCTCAGTGAGGACATATGAATTGCAAATCACCTGAGGGGGCCTGGTTCCCTCCCCCTTGGAATTTGCTGGAAGGGCAAGAATCAGGCTGGAGGTTTATTGAAGGTAGGTGAAAGAGACAGACTCAGTGGAATTGGGTTTGGAATCCAGCCATCCACTAAAAAGCCACCATATAACCAGAGCGGAACAGATCTTCCCATTCCCCCAGATGCCTGTGAAAGCTGCAGAGGAAGGAAGGAGCTGCATCTGGGGGAATGGGAAGATCTGTTCCGCTCTGGTTATATGGTGGCTTTTTAGTGGATGGCTGGATTCCAAACCCAATTCCATGGCTCAAAGGTTGGGGGGTCATATGTGTAGGGCTGAAAGACATGAGAACAAGATCTCCTCCCCCCTTTCTGGGGAGGACTCTTCCGGGAGAGGCAGACAAAGGTATAATGAACAGAGGATAAGAAAAGGAGAAGTAGATGGGGGGGTAGCTTGCAGGCAGAGTTTGAAAAGGCATTAATACTGCAGTTGTTAAAGAAACAGATATGAGGACATCCCAGATGAGGACAAAAGAAAGGTGGATTCTGGTAAGAGAACATACATGAAAGGTTTCACTTCTGAACTTGAACATTTGCGACATGTTAGAGAGGACGTAAGGACTTGCAACTTGAAAATGCTGGTCATGTTTCAGGAAAAGGATAAAACCTTTTTACAACACATAAGTAAATGCAAGAGTGAAACTTTTCCAGCAGATGAACTTAAAACATTCCCTCCTGCTAACTTTGGGCTGTTCTTAAGAGTACAGAGAGAGAAAGGGGAGAGAAAAACAAAACAAAACATTTTTCTTCACTGTGTTTGTTGGCCAGACAAACAGAGTGAGGGTATTTTCCTTTTGGTGTCTTATTTTAAGCAGAATTTCTAGCAGAATTTTAAAATTCTTTTCTCTTTGGAGTAGGGACAGTTAACAGTCACATTTACCTCATACACAAAGACTTTGACACACAGATACAGACAAAGACAAGGAAAAGAGAACAGAAAAGGAAACAGAACTTTTGCTTTTACACATCCTAGTCATTCCCACCATAAATCTCAATTAACTCAAATTAGGAAGGCACAAATCTTAAACATACCATGTGGTTGCAGAGAAAGAAAGAGAGAGAGAGAGAGAGAGAGAGAGAGAGAGAGAGAGAGAGAGAGAGAGAATCACTATTTCTTATTTTCCCTTTAAGTACCTCCCCGAACTGGTCTCGCAAAACCTCCATGGTATATTGTCCAGGAGCTGTGGAATAACTCCATTCCTCCTCATCCTCCTCCGTCAGGCGCCTCTCCCTCCACTCCAACAGAGAGGGCCTGGCACCCAGTGTACATGCCCATCCTGCATCCGGGTTGGCTAGTGCATAGCTGTGCCAGCACTCCCCCAAAGCTCCAGGAACTCCAATCTCCTGGATCTCAGGCACAGGGACCGTGGGCCATGTCTCCAACACCTTTGGCCTAACTGCCGGCTGCACCTCCTGGGCCTCTGGGCCAGGCACAGGTCCCGTTGCTCCAGCTGGGGCGGCTTCATCTGCCTCCAGGGGAGCCTCCTGTTTACCCTCCGCCATTCTTTGTCAGATAAAGGTAAGGAGCAGGGAACAGAGAAATTTGAATGCTGACTCACTGTCAAATCTGTCCTTCGTCATCTGGAGAAACAGAAGCCAGGAATGCAGGAACAAGGTGACCAGCAGGGTTTATTCCATATATAATTAAAGTCAGCACTGGGAGTGGTTTGCTCCCAGTGCTTTACATAGAAGTTCCCCGCCCTACAACCCTGCCCCAAGAAGCAAGCCAGCATCCGGTCTGTGAATGTAAAGGCCGCAGTTCCTCTTCTGGCCTTCCCCCAGCCGGACCTTGCACCACTGTCTCTCTAGAAGCCATCTCAGCCGTGCCTTTGTCAAGCACTCTCCCCAGCCTACATGGCTGTCGGTAATGTGACATGGCTCATGGAGGCATCTAGCAGCATCTCTGATGCCCAGCTGCTTCCCCTGGCCGATGGTTTCTTTCCCCAGCCTCTTGCAGCACTCTGCAATGTCCGGTGGTGTCTCTGACACCCACTTAGAGTTCCCAGTGGCTGGGCTCCTCCCCCGGCCTCCTGTAGCTCTCCGTGGCATTCGGCGGCATCTCTGATGCTCAGCTGCTGCCTCTGGCAGCTGGCTTCCCTCCCAGCCACTGGCAGTGCTCTGTGGGAGGAGGCGGGGTCCCCGACGCTCAGCTGGCCCGTCCGATAACCATCTGACTTACAGGGGGCAGGCGGCTTGCGGTGGCAGTACATTGCGGCAGGCGGCAGCATTCCTGATGCCCAGCTGGGTCATCCGTCAACCAGCTGATTTGTAGGAGCCGGGCAGCATGTGGCGGCATTCAGCTGCTTGGCTGGCTGCTCCGTTCCACCCCTCATCAGTGTGTGTCGAGCCCACGGGGCTTGACAGCCAAATTGGTTTCCCAGCAAAAGCCCTGAGCAAAGTCCTTTTTTTAATAGTTTCTGTACCTATCTCTTTTTCATACCTGCCTGAACGGGTAGCTGATTCCCATCCCAGGCCTCAAGCAAGCTTTTACTGGCGGCCCTATCTTGACCCTTGAACTAGAACACCCCATGATTCCCTTATTCCTGAGCCAGAGGTTCACTTTGGTTCTATCTGGTCCAGCGCACTGAAGCCTCCTAGTGAGACTTCTGCCTACCACCATGGTTTTGGGTCAAAAAGGGACCCATGGAGGACTCTGAATCCCTCACAGAGTACTGGACGCTCCTTTAGGGATCTACCACCATGGTTTCAGACCAAAAAGGGGTCTGTCGATGACTCTTCTGCTCCCCTGCAGAAGGTATGGGATGCTTTATTTCTGGTCTTACCTTCACTTTTCACCACCACTGTTTGCAAACTTCAAATGTCCGAGAGGACCTCTGCTTGCTTTCCAAAGGTAAGGGACACTCCTAGCCTGGGGCTTAATTTCCTAACTTCGGGCTTTGCTTACAGGGCCTAACCAGCTGATTGCCCAAATCCAATTCTCCCATTCACTCATTCCATTCCATTTTACACAGCCTCTCCCTTTTCCTTAACAAAAGGTCCTGCACTCTGTCCAAACCCCCATGCTTTCCAGGGACTGCCAGAGGGAGCAAAATCCAACTGGGATTGGGAAAAGGGCTTCTAACTCACACACACATTTCTCTCACTCCCCTGGGCTTTAAAGTTAAAATTTAGACCTACTCACCACCTTCTTTCCAAAGCAGCCCTTGAGTTCAAACCCAAAACTCCCTATTCTACCCTGGCTCCACATGGGCAGGGCCTTGGAAACCCATCCACAGACACAAGGGATCTGCTGTCTCAATCCATAGGAGAGGTTAGTTTGGAGTCCCATCCTGGGTGCCAAATTGTTGAAGTCTTCATCATGGTTCAGTCCAAGGCGGGAATAAACAACATGGTGACTGCTTTAGAAAGAAGGTTGCAGTTTATTGAAGAGGAGAGCCAGACAGAAAGATGGCTCTGGAAGAAAAGAGAGAGAGACAGCATGTGTAGGGAGTGGGTTTTTATACCCTCTGGGGCTCTTGAGGTTGTTTCCTGTTCCTGTTTGAGGCTTTGTGTTTCCTGTGTCATGTATTTTGACCTGAGTCTGAGTGTGCCCTTTGGCATCTGTGGGTTAATCCTATTATGTCCTGTCTTAGAGTTTCGGTGGGGTATGTAGATTTTAGATGTCTTTGTCTTCCTAAGCTTCTAGCTGGGGGCCTCCAACCTTCCTGAATTATTTACATATGCATTTCTGCAGAGCTGGTTTCTGCTTGGGGGAGGGAGACTTGGGGCTATTAAGAAAACTGGGCATGCTTTTCTGCCTCTTTAAGATCCTTTGAGGAAATATATTTTTCTGCTCTTTAAATATTTCCTTCTCTTGGGGGCTGGCTTCCCACACTTGTGATTATCAACTTCTTGCCAATTGGTAAGAAAATTATTCTTAACCTAATTGAACAGAAAGAAGATTAAGTCCAGATTATTGTCCTCAGCCTACTGCAAGTTCAATCATCCTGTGCCAATACACTTAAAGAAGAGACTGGTTAGTATTATAATATCCTCTGCTTTTAAATCTGGGATGCCCAGTCTGTATATATTGTGTCTTTGTCTCCCTCTAGAGGCTAAATGATGAGGTTAAAATTAAAAACATATTTGGCGTATCTGGAATGTTTCATATCCATTATAGTTACGGAGGTTGTATTTTCTTGAGAAAAAGTAAACGACAAATCTGAAAAAGAGACAATCCTGAAAGAGGTCCATAAGGATTAAAAAACAGTTTGTTTATAACTTTGCTTTACAAAGGAAAATTCAAGAGCACAACTGAGAAAAACTTTACAAAAATGCATATACTAATAAAATTATCTAAAATTATCTAAAATCCAACAGTTAATTTAGCTTAAAAAGACAACCCAATTTCCATATATTTCACATTAATAGAAAGACTATGCATCAAGATCACGTGAAGTGTTAATACCACTTTACAATGCCTTGGTAAGGCCACACTTGGAATACTGCATCCAGTTTTGATCACGACGATGTAAAAAAGATGCTTAGACTCTAAAAAGAGTACAGAGAAGAGCAACAAAAATGATTAGGGGACTGGAGGATAAAACATATAAGGAACGGTTGCTGGAATTGGGTATGTCTAGTCTAATGAAGAGAAGGTCGAGAGGTGACATGATAGCAGTGTTCCAATATCTCAGGGGCTGCCACAAAGAAGAGGGAGTCAATCTATTTTACAAAGCACCTGAAGGCAGGACAAGGAGCAATGGATGGAAACTAATCAAAGAGAGAAGCAACCTAGAACTAAGAAGAAATTTCCTGACAGAACAATTAATCAGTGGAACAAGCTGCCTCCAGAAGCTGTGAATGTTCCAACACTGGAAGTTTTTAAGAAGAGACTGGACAGCCATTTGTCTGAAATGGTATAGGGTTTCCTGTCTGAGCAGATGACCTCCAAGGTCCCTTCCAACATTATTATTATTATTATTATTATTATTATTATTATTATTATTATTATTATTATTATTATTATTATTATTATTATTATTGCTGTTGTCGTTATTGTTATTGTTATTGTTATTCATTGCACAGTCAGCCAGATGTTCAGATTGGATTTGGCATTTTTGTCTACCTATCGAGTCCTTACCAAGGACCTAGGATAGGCAGATGTTTGATGATATTACAAATATCGTCGCAGGATAGAAGCAGTTCCTAGTAAGGCCGCCTTTTGCAATTGACTAATGGAGAATTTGTCTATGCCAATGGTGTTCAAGTGGTGCTCCAGTTGTTTTGGGATTGTACCCAAGGCGCCTATTACTATTGGTACTACCCTTGCTTGCCTTTGCCACAGTCTTTCTATTTCTATTTGTAGGTCTTTGTATTTTGTTATCTTCTCCAGTTCTTTCTGGTCTATTCTGCTGTCTCCAGGCACTGCCACGTCCACTATCCAGACTTTTTTGTCTTTCTTATTGACAATTGTTAAGTCTGGGGTGTTTTGTTTTAGGTGCTTGTCTGTTTGAATTCTGAAGTCCCAGAACAGTTTAATTTTATCATTTTTTATGACTTTCTCTATTTTATGATCCCACCAGTTTTTGCTTATAGGCAAATGATATTTCTTGCAGATCTCCCAATGCACCATTGTTGCTAGTTTGTCATGCCGCTGCTTGTAGTCAGTATGTGCGATATTCTTGCAGCAGCTTACCAGGTGGTCCAGGCTGCAACAAGATCGCACAGACTGACTACAAGCAGCGGTATGACAAAATAGCAACAATGGTGCATTATTATTATTATTATTATTATTATTATTATTATTATTATTATTTGGTATCTATCTATCTATCTATCTATCTACCTATCTATCATCTATCTACAGTATCTATCTATTAAATTTGGTGACCATCCATGATTGTGGTATGTTCATATGGTAAAAGGTAAATGACCAAAATAAAGGACAAAAGTGACCTTTGAAAAAGAAATAAATCTAAAGGAGAGCTTCCTGAAATAAAGGCCATTGTTGTATAAGTGATGCATGAACATTCTGACATATACTTGAAATCTCTACTACTTACAGAAGCAGAAGCTCTTTTTTGTGTCTTTATGCTCCATGTTTTCTCCAACAGACTTAAAGCAATACATAAGCATTTCCCTCTTTTCTTTTATCCTCACAATAATCTTGCCAGGTAGACTTCAGACTCTGTGATTCTGAATGACTGAGACTCTGTCACTGAGAGTCAGTTTGACTACACTCTCATTAGATCCAGTCCAATATGCTTGTTTTTCCATATGCTTGTTTTTCCATGCTCATTTCATCTACCAGAATTGCAAAATCAAGAGTGATTAAACTTACGGTCAATGAAATCTCCCAAAGACTACTGTTCTTTGCATTATGAAGAGGAGCTATACAACTAGAGTTGAGCAAAGACACTTCTCTGTATTATGTTTCAGACAGTCCTCGTTTGATTTGAGATTTCATAATTATACAATGTGCAATCATATAATCCAACAATAGAAGAGAATATTTGTAACTAAGGTTTGAACTGTGTAGTCTTTGATGCTCTCTGAACTTGGTTGTTTTTGGAGATGTTTCATTACCAAATAGCTGACATCATCATCATCAATGCACTTTGCTGGGAATGAGCTACAGTATATTGATCCTTGATGAAATAAGTTGGATTTTATTGTTGTTAAGGAGAACTACACAGCCTTAGGGCCAATCCAAGACAGTTTGTACGAGCATAAAGATAACAACCATCCCCCATAAATAAAAGACAGTAAAATAATATATTGATTTGAGAGCAATTCCTGAAAATAATTCACGGTAATGTCCATATTGCTTTCTTGGCAACAATATAGAAATTATTTCTCTTTGGGCTTTTTCCAGAATATTTTTTTCAGCTTTCCAATTTGCCCATAATGCTGGGATTTTCTGGTGCTCTGTCATATGAATATTAACCAAGTCTGAACCTGCTTAACTTTTTTGTGATTACTATGGTCAAATAAGGACACCCCTGTTTCTCTCTGCCAGATCAGAATCTTATGAGCTTCACTTGCAACAAAAGACACATTAAGGACTAATGGACTGTATGTTTTCTTCTTCCCTACATAGTGGATATAATCTACTTTGAAAACATCTAATGAAATGAGCTGTAGCTTGCAAAATGTATGCCTTTTAATAATATTCATGAATGAAAAAAAATATGCTAGCAGATTCCTGGTTTGTTTGTTTTTTTGCCATTATAGAGTCTGCCTTAGGTTTTATCAAACCTATCACTCATTCATGGGTTCAAGCTAGATGGAGATTGACCATGAGATGCAAATCTTGTGGCTGAAACAGTTTGTCAAATCTTTAAGCTTTTTCCGTCTTCCGTAACCTGTGCTTTTAATAATCTTTTGCCTGATGAATTCTGAGAAAGTAAAAAAGTTTCATACTACTTTGTGCCTCTTTAATTGTTCCCTGTTAAATGGTATTATGATTTATTACGATTGGATACACAGTCAGCCAGATATTTAGACTGGATTAGCATTATTTTTCTGGTCTTCCTATTCAGGGCTTTTAGTTCTGCTTGAGTGCAGTCCACTATAGTATCTATGTATTGCCCATCTGTGCATCTAATGACTGGAATTGTCCAGGTATTGATTGCCTTGGTTGTATTTATTCTACTGAATTTGGACTTTAAAATCTTTTTCACTCTCATGGTGCATTCAGTTCTAACATTCTTCTTGACTTCTTTGTGCTTGATGTTTTCAGCTTGAAGGATGCCCACTTATTTGTAGTGATCTTCATCCATGCTCTTCATAGTATTTCCATAGGGCATTTTGATTCCTTATTAGAGCTATAGTGGCACAGTGGTTAGAATGCAGTATTGCAGTCTAATTCTGCCGACTGGCAGTAGTTCGATTCTCACCGGCTCAAAGTTGACTCAGCCTTCTATCCTTCTGGGGTTGGTAAAATGAGGACCCAGATTGCTGAGGGCAACATGCTAACTCTGTAAACCATTTAGAGAGGGCTGTAAAGCACTATGAAGCAGTATATAAGTTTAAGTACTATTGCTATTGCTATTCTTCTTCTTCTTGTGCCATATCCATATTGGACATTGGCGCCCATGTTGGCGATCCTGTTCTCATCAGCAGCCGCATGAAAAAGTGCTGCCGAGTTTTGTCCAAATCAGTCCCTTAGATTTTGAAACCATGATGTTCTTCTCCTGCCTGGACCTCGTTTGCCTTCAATCTTTCCCTGGAGGATTAAATGGAGCATGCCATATTTTTCTGGGTGTCGCATCACATGTCTGAAATATTCTAACTTTCCTTTTTTAATTGTTTTGATGATTTCCCTTGCCTTTCCCAGGTGGCTTATCACCTCCTCATTTTTGATCTTGTCAATCCAGCTTATATGTAACAGCCGCCTGTAAATCCACATTTCAAATGCTTCTAGTATTTTCAGGTGGCCTTCTGTCAGAGACCAACTCTCTACTCCATAGAGCAGGATAGAAAAAATTTAACATCTGACAAGCCTGATTTTCAATCTTAGGTTTATGTTGTGACTGCAGAAGAACTTTCTCATTTTGAAGAATGCTGTTTGAGCTTTCTCTATCCTTGTCTTTACTTCAGTGGTCATGTCCCAGCTTTCATGTAAATTAGAAACAAGGTGCGTGATCCTTTCAACTTTTTCTAATGGTATTCCTTCCGAATTTATTGGTGGTAAATTAACAGGTTGTTTGCTGATGACCATGATCTTGGTTTTTGAGGTGTTAAGCTTCAAGCCATATTTTTCAGATATTTCTGTGACTCTGTTGATGAGGAGCTTAAGGTCTTCATGCTTACTGGAAAGCAGAACTGTATCATCAGCATATCTTAAATTGTTGATCCAAACACTGTTTACTTTGATGCCAGCATTGATGTTCTCCAGTGCCTCGTTGAAGATTGAGTCAGAGTACATATTGAACAACAGTGGAGACAGAATATATCCTTGTCTGACCCCTCTTCATATTTCTGCATCAGCTGAGTATTATTGGCCTAGTCTCACATTTGCTACCTGATGCCAATATAGATTCTTTATGATTTGGATGTCTTTGTGATGTAGTCCCCCTTGTTTCAGGATTTCTAATAGTTTGCTGTGTCTTATTTTATCAAATGCTTTTTCAAAATCAATGAAGCACATGTAAACACTGTGATTGACATCTCTACAATGCTGCACAAGAACTTGAATGCTGAATAGCGCATCTCGTGTACCAAGATTGTTTCTGAAACCAAATTGTGTGTTACCTAGAGACTCCTCAATTTTGTTGTATATTCTAGTGTGAATTATTCTTAGGAATATTTTCAAGGCATGACTCATTAAGCTTATTGTTCTGTATTTGGTACACTTCCTTGCATTTATTTTTGGGGGGAATATCACAAAGGTAGATTTTAGCCAATCATTTGGTATCTTTCCTGTTTCATATATTCGATTGAAGAGCTGCAGTAAAAAAAATATTCTCATTGTCTTCCAGCAATTTTAAAATTTCTACTGGGATATCATCCGGTCCTGTGGCTTTTCTTGTTTTTGCTATTTTTATTGCATGTTCCACCTCCTCCATAGTGATGTTTGGTCCAGTTGTTATACTTCCCATATCTATATCATCCCTAATGTCCTCAAAAAGTTCTTCAATATATCCCTTTCATCTTTTTAGTTTTTTGTCCTCACCTAAGATAATTTCCCCCTCTTTGTCAACTAAGTTGTTGGTTTTCTTTTTGTAGAGGCCTGCTGCTTCTTTCACCTTTTTGCTATTATTAATGATTACTAAATGTTTATTATTATTTTTTTTTAAAAAAAAAGCTCTTTCCTCAGTGCCAGTGAATAGCCAGCATCTTCTATTGCATTTTAGCACAGCCATGCATGGCATCTGCTGACTGAGGCAGCTACCTTACTTTGCCTGATAATTCAACTGTTTGAGTTCTACATCTGTCCCCGATATTATTGCTAGAGAACTGTCTGGCCTTGTTATGGGAATAAACAGGTGAGGAAAAATGTGGTTGAATTTGTGTCTGAGTTCAGCCAAGAATATCCATCCTTGATATATTCTCAAATCATAGGACCTAGGAAATAAATAGCTCCTTTGCGCAGACTCTCAGATGGAATTGTTTTGGCTCTAAGAAATAAATATTTGCATATTTGATTCAGAAAATAAAATGGTATGAACAATGAAAGATTTTGGAAACCTGGCTCCATTACAACTCTTCTCTGAGCAAAGTTCAGCTGAGAATGTATAATTTGCCAATCAGGGTAGGGATGTCTGCCTTCTATTGTTGCTGTCTCTACTTGATGAGTGTTGCCTTATCGGTGCAAAGTTCTAATTCCAGAGGCTTTATTTCCTTCCCTGGTGAGTTAGTTGTCCAACTGCTGGGCTAGAGTGTGAAACTAACCTAAGAAACTCTACATTCAGAACCACCATGGACCCAAAGGAAATGAGCACTGGAGGCATGAGGCAAAGAAGCTCTCAGGAGCAGACCAGGAGAGAAGAGGAAACACAATTACTCAATGGTAAGGAGGCATTTCAGGGAACGGATGATATATTTTGTTGCACAAATGGAAGGGAAATCTTTGCTACAGATAAGTTATCTGGGGATTTTCAATTGGTTTTAGAATTAGGCAGTATTATGCAGAGATTAGCATTTTGGGAGCTGCAGCAAAAGGCCTTATATTACTTTACTAGAGAGATAAGTGGTGTCCCCCGAATGCTTTGGAGTTCAACCCCAAGAAGCTCCTACCATTCTGAACACCTGCCAAAAGTCTGCATAACTTGTGGTAAAAGGAATAATGTATGTTGTATGTATTCTCCTTAATACAAATATTCACAAAGTAATTGTAGGGTTAGCAAGGAGGCAAATATCAGATAATGGTTGATTCACACACATCAATAGGAAATAACATGGAAACATATGTGAAGCCGCTGGGGGAGATCATCCGTGGCTTTGGGGTGGATTTCCATCAGTACGCTGATGATACTCAGCTGTACATTTCCACCCCAGGCCACCCCAATGATGCCCTTGACGTGATGGCCCGGTGTCTGGAGGCCGTAGGGGGCTGGATGGGGAGAAACAGACTCAGGCTCAACCCTTCCAAGACTGAGTGGCTGTGGTTGCCGGCTCCCAGGTATGGTCAGCTGACTCCATCGCTGACTATAGGGGGCGAAACTTTGGCTCCCTCGGAGAGGGTACGCAACTTGGTGGTCCTCCTGGATCCACGGCTGACACTGGAAGACCAGTAGACGACTGTGGCCAGGGGGGCGTTTTGCCGGGTGCGCCTGGTGCACCAGTTGCGGCCTTTTCTGGACCGGGATGCCTTGCGCACAGTCACCCATGCTCTTGTCACCTCCCGCCTGGACTACTGTAATGCTCTCTACATGGGGCTTCCCTTGAGGAGCACTCGGAGGCTCCAGTTAGTCCAGAATGCGGCCGCGCGAGCGGTGATNGCCCCCAGAGATCCGGGTGATTCCGGATCTCCCCTCCTTCTGCCGCGCCCTTAAGACCTGGTTGTTTCAGCGGGCAGGACTGGCCTAGGGGTATTTTAAATTGGTTTTAGCCAAATTTTAGTAGAAGCGGCCGATTTAAATATTTATTTTTAATGATTTTTTAAAACTTTGTATTGTATTGTATTAAACTGTTTTTAACCGGCTGTAAGCCGCCCTGAGTCCTACGGGAGAAGGGCGGGGTATAAATATAATAAAATGAAATAAAATGAAAATGAAAAAGGCCAATGTGGCTACCATTCACATCTGGAAGGAGAGCTCCATCTTCCGCATCCAGTTTCGCTTCTCTGGGAGACCCTGGAAAGGGTCGAAAGTCGCCTTGTTGGGGCAACCAGCAAGGAGGGGATCCCTGCTTGATTGCGGGAGGGCGGTAGCCCTTCTGCTTGATCCAGGGCAGCCCTCCAAACCGGTGGACCAAAGACCGGCCATCACTAGGCTGCAGACAGCCGAAGTCACACTTATCACCAGGCAATTATAAAGCAGTGTGGATGAGACTGGGTGAGATCTACCTCTCTTAAATCCTAACTATCTTTTCTACCTGCATAAGCTGCTTAAAGTACTTTCCCCCCTGTGAAGAGGGAAGTGAGATCTTATCTCTCCCTCTAGAAACAGCAACGACTGACTACCAAGGGGAGTTTAAAATGTTGCAAGAATAACTTGATCCCAATTGGAATTCTATTTTGTAAAGTTTGTGGACTAAAAGATTTTCTATTTTTACTGAAGATCTGGGTTTTTACTTATAAAAAAGAAGCAAAACTGAAAAGATTATAAAAAGTTTGGATTTAAAAGAAAACTTTAAGTGGTAGGGGCGACATCCTGTGGCTAAACCTGATACTACAATTTGTTATTGTTTAAAAGAGACTTGGCCAGTAGCCCAGACAATAGATAAGATTTATGTAACCTTGAGATCAGCTGTGAGAAGCCCAGTTGTGTTCCATATTCAGTGACAAATATTTTTTTGTATTCTCTGATTGTAAAGCTTTTAACCTAATACACTACTAAGAGAATATGGATGAAGATCAGGAACAGATTCTCTCTATGCTGAAAGTAATTCATCAAACTATTCTTAAAGCTACTGATGAAATAAGAGGTTACAGAAAAGAACAAGATTTCAACCCGATATACGAACTCAAAACTTTGATTACAACTAAAAAAATAACTACACAGAATATAACAGAAAAAGTGGAACAATTAAATATTATGACAGAAGATTCAACTGATCAACAAATACAGTCAATGGAAAACCCAGAAAAGGGACTGACAATATGGCAAAAGGAAAAGACTTTCTACATAAATCAGAAGGAACCTGAGGATCAAGAAGAAGAACAGACTGAAGAGAAGATAAACAGTTCAGGACAATACGTAGATATGGAAAAATAGAGAGATGATTTGTTAGTCCTCTCAAAAAAATGGTGACCAGATGGTTTTTTCTACATCAAACCATCTGCATAACAACACAGGGAGATTTGTTTGAACACTCAAAAGCACATACATGGAAGATGATTTGGCAAAGAAATAAAGCCAGAATAAGACTGAAGAAAATTGGGGGTTTGACTCATTCGTGAGAATTAAAATAGAATATACTCACATAGATAAGATGTGTACTTTGAATACTAGATATTGTTATGAGTTGAGATAAAGAAAACTTTGGTCATTTAAAACTTAGAAGTATAAATATTAACAGTTAAATTTGAACATTGATTTGCTTATAAAGGTTAAATGTAAAGATAATTAAAATATATATAAGCCAAAAATCTATTGATGAATGTAATAAATATGTTTTTACTTAGCGGTAATAATAAAAATTATTAGCTTAAATATGAGATAGTAGATATTAAGAGAAAAAGAGAGGAAGTATTAAATGTTGAAATAAGAGAAATTTTGGTTACTGAATTTAAGATATTTGGAAATTACTAGAAAATAAGAATATTATATTGTATTTTTTTAAAAAAAACAAGTTTTATTAGTTTTTTCATTTTACAAACAAGTGCTTAAGAATCAACGTGGTGGCAGGGTAGTCAATTATCCAAAAACAAAGTCATACACATATAGTTCAAATTAAATCATTAGCTCATTAGAAACCCCCTCTCTATTCCCTCTAATAATATATTATATTCAAATTAATGTATTTCAATACAACTAAGTCAATCCAAACAATCATCAATAATAAGTCTAAATATTTCATCTAAATAAGTCCAAATCCTGTATTAAGCTTTACTATTACAATTGCTATAGTCCATATTGCTAATATAAATACATAATTAACACTTCAGGTGTCTCTCCATTCCCTTTTTCCTTAAGATAATCAATAATCATTTATTAATATCATTTCTTCTTTTTTCTTATTTCTTATTCTTCTTCCATAACAAAATAACTATCATTTCTAATAGCAAAAATATTAGTTCAAAAAAGAAAAGAAAAAGAAATCAAAAAACAAAACAAAAGAAAAAAGAAAAAAAATACCTTTCTACTCTATTATACTTTATAATCTATCAATCCCTCAATATCTGTGTCAAACTCCTTTAACCCCCTCCCAAAATTACTATATCCACAACAAACATGTTAATACATAAACAAATATCTTCTTATTAAATTCAAATCGTTAATTAATTTTTATTCAATCTAACATCTTATTTAACTGTCTTAAACCCTAAATCAATCCATATCTAAAAAACCTTTTAAACCCATTATATAAAGCCTTGAGTCACACTCTTAAATCTTATTCTAGCTTTCTTTTTATGCCAGACAGGTTTCCATAGCAATGCCTCTATATCAATGAACAAGTCATTTTTTGTGTCTTGTAGTATCCTTTGGGTCAAACAAAAGCATCCTCTTTTCTGTTTTAAAGACCTAGCTCCTTTGTAAATAATCCCATGTTGTTTTAAAGAGTCAAGTCTCCACATTTGAAACTGTTGAATAACAGACTCAATTATGTCCAATCTTATAGTTAATTGTTGCTTATCCAAACTATCATAGTTCTTGGTTAGTTGAGCTTTTCTATCCATTTCTGTTAGTTTTGGAATTGTAAGTGGTTTAATTACAGTCCTTTTTGGTTCCTCGGAGATCTCATCAGAATGCATATGAAGTAAAGTGGAATCTTCTTTAATCTTAGTTGGTTCCGCTTCTGTTGTTTTTTGGTCTATAGGATGCTCGGATAGTGGGGGTCAATTTGTAGATTCAAAGCAGAATTTCTGTTTCTTATTGCTATAGTGGACTCTTTTATTTGCAAACATATTTGGTCAGTAGCTTCATAAAGTTTTTCCAATATGAGTTTATAGTCAAGTTGAACATAGGGTTTCTCCATTTCAAAAATAATTAGAAACAGTCTGTATCTTTTAATAGAAGCTGTGTTCAAAGAACATTTAATCAATATCCGCTCCCACAAATACAGCTGTTAAGGTTCTTTATCTTTTCCCTTTCATGGTAATGTGAAGGTCAAAGTCAGTATCACCATCAGAAAAAGACACAATTGCAATTTTGACTTTTTTCACAAGGTGTCCTCAGTAAAATATAAAGATCTCCTCCCAGACACCAGGAATAACATTAACAAGATCAGAAAACACAGAAAAAGGAGAATTCTTCAGATATAGACTAAGTCCAATAGTAAATTCAATATTAAAAAAAAAATTCCAAGACCTCAAAGGGAATAAAAAAATAAGAATAGAAAAAAAAGTCACTTTAAATTAATTCAGTCCATTTAAACTTCTTTCCCCTCACTCACCAACGCCGCCTTCTTAGAGTAGGGAAATAATTTCAAAAGTGCTTTTTACAGGCACAAAAAAAAAAGGAGAAACAAGAGAGGGGGGAAAAAGTCTCACCCGGCTCAGCCACGGTGGTTCCTGCGCTTAGATGTTCTCCTGACTTCTGGTAACTGCGGCAAGATGAACAGCCATTTTACTGGCCGGTCTTTCCACCGTCGACCCAAAGGAGCAATCTCGGGCCGTGGAAGAAGCTGCCACTCTCCCATGGACGATGAGGACCTCCTCAACAGTAGCCACCCCTCCAGGGCGGCTTTTCGACCCAATTAAGGGTCTACCGGCAGCGGAGAATCAGCTGGCAAAGAGAGCAGGCTCTTCGCGCAGCTGCAAGAGCCGCGATCCGGAACCGGAAGTCTATTGTATTATTAATTAGTTGATGTAAGATGGTGAGAATTCAAATAGATAAGACGTGTATCCTGAACATTAGATTTTGTGATGAATTGTGATAAAAGGAATTGGGGTTATTTAAAACTTTGAAATTATAAATAATAAATGTTAAATTTAAATATTAATGGGAAACTGAAAATTGGGGGAAATTAACCAGGACATTGATTGTCTAAAAAGATTGAATGTTAAAACAACTAGGATATGTATAAACTAAAAATTATTGATAAATGTAAGAAAGTTATTTTTTATTTAATCAATATAAGAATTGTATTAATTTAAATATGAGATAGTAAATACCAAGGGGAAAAGAGAGGAAACATTTAATGTAATAGTTTGAGACCTGTACTAAAGATATTTGTATGTTATTGAATTATTGACCAACTCAGCCACCACGTTGCTTTTCAAATATTAAATGTAAAACTAGAAAATCAATAAAATTTTATTTTTAAAAAAAGAAATAACATGGGAAATTATGACAAAAAAGATCAAGAGTTATGCATGAAGAGCCTTTAATTTTATTTTTGTCTGGAAATGCTAACATTCAGCCTTCAAAGACAAAACAATTCAAGCATTTAGTTGAAAAGAAACAAGAAACATCTTAATTAGTTAACCGGTTACAAAGAAAACATTCGAAAAATTTCATCAACTCCTTTTTAATTGCTTTTAGAACCTGTTTATTGGTGTATATTTTCTTGGCTCCTTTCTAAAAAGGTTACTCAGAAATGACACATTTATATGCTTAACATTGCATTTGAGAGAAATCAGGTTAGATATTGCCCAGTCAGCAAATACAGTTTCCTATCATTCGTCTTTGATTTAAGTTAGCTTTTTGCTCCAAGTGCCTTTTTATGTTACTTTATATACAGGTAGTCCTCAAAGTACGACCACAATTGAACCCAAACTTTCCATTGTTAAGCAAAACAGTTGTTAAATGAGTTTTGCCCCATTTTATGACTTTTTTTGTCAGTGCTAAGTGAATCACTGAAGCTGTTAGTAACACTGTTGTTTAGTGAATCTGGCTTCCCCATTGCTTGACTTTGCTTGTAAGAGGGTCGCAAAAGAGGATCTCATAACCCTGGTACACCGTCATAAATACATGTCAGTTGCTAAACATCCGAATTTTAATCCTGTGACCATGCGGATGCTGCAATGGTCGTGTGAAAAACGGTCATAGGTCACATTTTTTTTCAGTCCTTCAGTAACTTCAAACAGTCACTAAATGAATGGTTGTAAGTTCAAGACTACCTGTATTAAACTCTAATAAATTTATCCGAGGTACTGGCAATATTCCTTCCTTCACATCTACTAGAATGATATGATAATGTTATAGGCCAGTGGTGGCGAACCTATGGCACGCGTGCCAGAGGCGGCACTCAGAGCCTTCTCTGTGGGCACACACGCCATGCCCCAGAGATGGCAACCGTCCCTCTTCAACCAGCCACCCACTAACTTGCCAAGGTCTCATGTGGCCGAATGCATCCCAGCATGGCTGGTTTCCCTCCTCCTGTCCCATCCCTCCTCGCCTCACATGCTCTCCTTTTCCCAGACACGACCCATTGCATCGCCTCCTCAGCTGTCGGCCATCCCTCTAGCTCAGAGGTGACTTTTCTGAACTGCTGGTGGCAGGCTGCAGAACCCCAGAATGCACCAGTCAAGGGGCCGGTAGGCTGTGGCTGCTGACGGACACTGTCGGCCCCCATGCGCTCGCTAGCCTCTGTGTGCCGGGGCCGATGGGGTCAGGCAGCAGCTGCCCCAGCCCCTGCCTTGCCTTGCCTTGCCTTGCCCTGCGACAATGGCACCTCTGCCTTGCCTCGCCTTGCCTCGCCCTGCAGGACGAGCCTCCTGCCCTCCACCCCACCTGCCAGAGACCCCCTGGATCTCCCCCAACCCTGCCCAGCCCCCACAGGCTCCCTCCCCACAAGCAACATCGAGGTGACCATGCCCACCTTGGCCACACCCACCCAGTCTGCCATGACCACCACAACCATGCCCACCTAGTGGGTCACGCCCACCTGGACTCGGTGATAAATAAGTGGGTTTTGGGTTACAGTTTGGGCACTCGGTCTCTAAAAGGTTCGCCATCACTGTTATAAGCTGTTTTACTTGGTAATTAAGCAAAATAGAATTCTAGGATAAACAGCCTTCCAGATCTGCTGATTAAAAAATGTTACTATAGTCTGGAAATCTGCTTTAAGAAAAGGTTACAAAATTGAATAAAACATGCCATATAAAATATTTCAGAAGCCTGGTACAGATAGTTTTGGACCTGCTTTATCCATGCCAAAGAAAAGAAAATGTGAAGAGTGGGGAAACAAGTGCTTGAAATTCGGAGGTAGTAATTTATAAACAAAAAAAATGTCTCTACAATGAGAAGATTTCTAATCCAAACAATGAACTGACCTCCTCCATTCGCCCAATGTCAAATCATGTTTTTAAAGTGAAGCTGTTTCTAATTCTCTAGAAGAGGATGAACACCTGGAGAATGTCATTGCCCACAGCCAATGGAAGAGACACCTGGAGGTAATAATAGATATTATAATAGGTAATAATAAAAGCCAATGCTAGCACTGGAGAAACAAATATTCCATCCTAAATGATAAATAGTCAAGGATGATTAAAATGGTTGATTCTGTGTCTCCAGGGCCACATGATCTCTATCCTTGTCATAGAGGAACAGATCCTGGAGATTTACTTGGCCCTCTGGGCAAGGGAGCTTCTGTAATAGATCAAAGAAGGGAAACAACTGGTTAAGTTTAGAACCAGCTCATCTGGGCAATCGGATAGGTTCAGGCAGTAACTCAGTTGAGAGACAGCTGCTGGTTGTTCTCTTGGGTCTTACTTTTTCAAAGTTTGCAGCCTTCTCCAAGAATAGTTCAGGGTGTATAGGGAGGGTTTAGCAATGGAATCGTAGAAATGGGACTTTCCCTAAAGCTAATGCCTCAAGATGTATAAAATCACCTTGGCTTTCTCACCCATTGCCTTGGCGGCTATTCGGGTGGGAGGAGACCACTTCAGCCCAGCTTTGGGGAAAGCTCTAATTCTACTAGGCCACTGCCAAACCCTCCCTTCTCCATAGTCTGGACATTATCTAACACCAATGCAGCAATGCTGTTTCACTCATGGGCTGAAGTATGAAAAAGAGAGAAAAAAATGTTGTCTAAATGCAGCATGGGAAATGCTTTACATCAGGCATTGGAAGAAGAGAGCATTGGAAGCAGTAAGTGTGTTGGACACTCTGGAATAGGAGACCATATGAAATAATGTCATACAACACATTCCAGATAATGCCAATTTAGCCACAAGGACAAGAAAAAAAACCCTGGGAGATATACAGATATACCAGGCCAACCAACGTGCCCATCACCTAAATACATTCTAGCAATCTATCATGACAGACCTGGGCATCATAAAATTCCCTCTGTTTTGTTGATAGGTAATGAAGGTGAATGTCCTGGAACAGGTACACAATCAGCTGAGTGATCTCTTGGACAAGTCCTTGGAAGAAGCAGCTCATTCCATACCCTGGCATTTGAGGGTGGCCCCAGCAAAGAAGCAAAGCAGGTGAAAGAGGTTCCTCGCAATTGATTTTAGAACAGAGATGGGAAAAATAGAGTCATCCAGAAATTTTATTGGCCTATAACAGGGAAGTCAAACTGCAGGCTCTTGGGCCGGATGCATCATCCTGAGACCGCGCCCACCCCATTGCTGGAAATGGGGAAAAAGTCGTGATACATTGCGACACATCACGTGACATTGCGACACCTGGCCTATAATTTCCAGTAGGTCCTGCTGGTATAGCCACTAAGAGGGATGCTGGGAGTTGTAGTTCCAGACCATCTAGAGGAATAAATGACCAAACCTTGATTTTATCACAGAAGATGCTACACAGAATGCATGGCAATGCTTTTATTTAGCTAGGCCAGAAACCTCTCTATATGTTTCTTTATTTTTGCAGGCAGCAGATAGTTTTCAGCTAATTACATGACAATAATCGCCAATAAAAACAAAACTACCATTGAGAAGCCAATCCTCACTCCAAGGGCTTGGCTAAACAAACAAATCTTAAGTAAATTTTCCAGAAGAGAGTCAAAGAAAAAGTGGACAAAAAACTGTCGAATGTTTTTTGGGGGAAAGTAGCAGCCTTCCCCCCCCCCCAAATATTCTGCTCCTAAGAACAAGCAGGCTACATTATACAAATACATGAAAAGTTACCATTAGGATTTCAATCATTCCTTTAGTACTTCTGGCCCTGCTTCTGATTGCTAATATATCTAAATTACATAAACAATTTAATAAAAAATAAAATGGGAAGGGGAAAGAAAATTCAGGTACCAGTTCCTAAAGTTATGTAGTGGTTATAGTACAGAAAAAAATAAATGGCAAGGCTTCAAATACACAAGCGATGGCTGGTTCTGAAGAAGGTAATATGATGCACGAATTCTGTGAGGTTGTTGCTCTTATTTTGCTATTCCCACCTCCATGCTTGGCAATGTAGTTAAGACGCTGGGTTTGTTGGCTGAAAAACCAGCAGCTCAAGTTCAAGACCCAACGTTACATGAAGGGGTGAGCTCCTGCTACTTGCCCCAACTCCCGCCAACCTAGCAGTTCGAAAGCATGTAAATGTGAGTAGATAAATAGGTACCATTTCGTTGGGAAGGTAACAGCCCTTCGTGCTGTCATTCTGGCCACATGACCACACAAATGTCTTTGGACAGCACTGGCTCAATGGCCTTGAAATGGAGATGAGTCGGCAATGACTAGTGGAGTAATAATTGCAGGGACTCTTTTACCTTTACACACACCCCTTGCTCAGAGATGAGAAGGGTTTTAAGAAATATATTAAATATTACCTGCTTTGAAATCTTATTTTGCAGAGAGAAAGGTCAGCTACTGAAGAAGAAAGTCTTTGTCCCTCAACAGTCATTGTATGAGTAAGTATACCTGGCCATGGTATGAATGAGACTTAGTCAGAGGGACAATGGGCAAAGTAGCCAGATCTCTAAGGCCTCAGGTTGTAAAGGTGGCCATGGGCAAATAACTGATATTCCACTGTTGATGAAGAACAAGAGCTGGAAACAGCCCAATAAGGACTGAGCATGCTCCATAGCCACACAATGCTGAGACTGGTGGGTGCAGGGAGAGTATAGAAAGAATAGATACTGTGGATTGGAAACGGAATGAAGTATGTTTTAAAGGATTAGGTTGATTAGCAGCCTAGCATGATAGTACAAAGAGTGATTACTAACATATTAGAATAAGGCTGTTTGTAGTCTCACAAGAGAGGGAACATTTTCCCCCAGCCACTTGATTGCTATTTCTTTTGTACAAGTTTTTGCACAGAAGGCCACATGAAAATCTCTTGGTATCTTAGGTCTTGTCCAATGATCTTCAGCTGCCCATTTCTCCCACCATCTATTGCTTATTTGCTGGCAACTTGTCTCTCTTTTACAGCACGTTCATGGAAGTGGAACATTTCCGCACAATCCGTCACATATTTATGGCCATGCTCTGTATCTTTGTCCTCAAACAAATCATTGGGGATTCCATCGAAGAAGGACGGTATGATTCAGAAGAGAGGGCGAGCGGTGGTGGTGGAAGGGCTATCCTCTGATGTATGCTAATGCTGGGGTGAATGTGGGGATAGGGTGCTATTTGTTTTGTGCCAAGGGACACAGTAATTATCTTAAGAACATATTTACCTAATCTTTTGAACTTAGATTCCATCAAAGGTTTGGCAACCTTCTGTGAGTTCCCTGACCCTGCTGCTTCTCCTCCCAGGTGTCACTGTTCATCTACTTGTTGAGCAGTACCCCTTGGGACATTCCTGTGCCTGCCTAGAAATTCATAAGTCTAAATGATGAACGCCCCTTTGGTGCCACCTTTGCTAGGCATCCAAACACCGTTCTCTATCCGAGTAGCCTGTTTACACAGTTCACTTCTTCTACCCTCATTCTGAATGAAACTTGTTACCTTTTGGATCTTTCTGTACCGGTGTTCGTGGCTGAACGTATGTGTTGTGTCACATAGTATGCATCTGCCACTTGTTGACATGGTTTGTATTTGTACTATATTCCATTCCATTTGACTAGTGGTCAATAAATTAATTAATTGACCGATTGACTTAAAGAAAATCAGGATAAATTTACTATTAATACAGGAATGGAAAAATATAGAAACTAGGAACAGTGAAAGAGATTACATGAAGGAAACTAATCTTTTCAGAGAGGATGGGATCTGCAAAAACCCAGACGGCCATGTGATGATGGCAGAATGATATACAAATATTTCTCTGTGCCACCTAGTTCTCAGATGGATTTTTGTAGTCCAGATCTAGTAGCTGTAGGAAAGGAAGTCATAAGGATCCAACCAGGGTCGGTCACCAGGACCAGAGGTTTCGTCTTCCAACCTTTTGGTCTCATGCTGGAGCCCATCCTCAGGGAAATTTTCTCTCTCACCAGAACACAACAGAGATGCCTCACTAAAAGAATTCAAAGCACCATTAGACCCTATATTCAACAGAGCAGAGATGGAAGAGTCAGAAAAACATGTCATGAGGCAAAAAATATCGGCAATGCTGGTCTCACACAAACCAAACAATATGCTCAGCCGAACAGAGTGACACACCTTGAAAGACATGGAAAAAAACACAAACACACATTCTGGTGAGAGAGAGGTTCCCTGAGGATGGACTCCAGCATGAATCTGAAACTTGAAAGACTAAATCTCTGGTCCCGGTGACTGACCCTGATTGATCCTGCAACATTACCTGGGACATGGGTATTTGCTTTCACTCCTGGGAAAACATAAGGTCTTTGATCCAGTCTCCATCTGCCTACTAAAAACCGGGTTCTGGCCATTATTCCAGCCCCTAGCCCATTTCTTGAAATGAGGAGGCTCCCTCAAATTCAACATATTCTGCTATCGTCTTCTGCTCATTGTAGTGTTTATCTGTTTTTAATGTTGTATGCTGCCAAGAGCCATTTTTAATTGGGAAGCCTTACAAATGAAATAAATCATCAAAGGAAAAGAAGGAGAAGGCAATGTCCATGACAGGCAATGCCTTGAAATCTTCTGCAGTTCTGTTGAGGCTGCAGCATGAAGCAGATCAAGGAAGGAGCCCAACAGAAGACAGAAAGCCAAGTTCAGATTCACAGTCAGGGAGCTAATGGGGCCTCTTTCAGTCAGTTGCTCCATCTCTCAGCTTTCACTTGGGATAAAATTAAGAGGAAAGTCCAAGTGTTTCACCTTGAATTTTCAAAAAGGGAGATTTACATGGAATACATAAATGTCTTATACAATAACATAAGCTCCACATGAACTGAAGGCCAGCTGAGTAGAAAGTTCAGGAGGGCAGTACCAAAAAAGAATTAGACATTATTCTGACAAGCGTGTTGAGTAATGTTCCTAGTATGACAGGCACCTCAAATACCTCGCCATCCTCTATTCTTGACCCATTGAAATTGTGCTGGGAACCTTTTTTGTGGATCCAATATTTTAGGGTGAAAATTATGAAACCAAGATTATTAAACCAAACAAGATTATGAAACAAAATGAGAGAGACTGATCATAATTCTTTTAGCTGGGGTGGGGATATTCCTTCATTCTAACTCTGATCTGTCTATTTTGAAGAGTTCATTGAAACTTTCATGGGTTTACCTCCTCAAAATAGCAGGACCCATCCTCTTCACTTTTCAGCAATTGTACCACTGAATATTGGGGATGCACCAAAGGAAGCTCAAAGGGTTGCAGTAGAGGCAGAGGGGCATGGGTCACCTGGGGTGCTTATTTTAATTTAAAACATCCTTATCTTTTGGGCAACATCCTTAGAGCTCCTTTTCTTCTTTGTCTTCCACAGTCTTGTTTTGGATTTCGATCTCATTATCAATGGCTTTCGACAACTCCCCACAGCACTCTTTGCCTGGCTCTGCATGTTCCTCTACACCTTATTTGTGCCCTACCAGGCCCTGCAAATATGGTCAGGCTGCTTGAAGATCACCAGGTTCCCCAACCTCTTGACAGTCACCTTGGTGGTGCTGGTGCTGATCTGCCACACTGCAATGCTGGGCTTCTTCCCCCTCTATATCCTTCTCTCCTGTGATTTGGGAATTGCCTCCCGTTGTATTGTCGTCCTTGAGCAGGTATGGCACTGGGCCAGCACAAAGAAAGTTGGTATAGGGCAGTGATGGCGAACCTTTTAGAGACTGAGTTCCCAAACTGCAACCCAAAGCCCATTTATGCATCGTCGAGTGCCGGGTGGGCGTGGCCCATTGGGTAAGCGTGACTGCGGTGGTAACAGCAGACTGGGTGGGACTAAAAAGGTCAATCAATCAATTCCAACTTTGCAAGTTCTTTTTTTTCCCGTGAGAAGTTGAAATTGACTGGTTGAACCTTATTTTTTTTTTTGCACACGGTGGCGGAGGCCTAAAGCAAAAAGGTTTTATAAAACCCAGCTGAAGGCCTAGGACTGGGGCGACGGCGCACGTGTCCACAGAGAGGGCTCTGAATGCCGCCTCTGGCACCCGTGCCATAGGTTCGCCATCACTGGTATAGGGGAAAGGATTTCTTAAACAGCAATGAGGGTAGTTAAGATGAGGTTGGATTTGTGAAGGAACTCTGGTTGCCATAGAACATCTCATTGTGGAAAACATAGATAGCAGCAGATGCTACAAAGGTCCCCGGCAGCATAAATTCATACTACCAAACACAGGCCATATATGTGCCATTGCACAGAGAAGACATGGCAACCTCACTCCAGGTTTAAGGTAGTTTTCTCCTATCTGGTACCCTCTGGATGGTCTGGACTGGTCCCATAAACCCCAAATAGGGGCATTAAGGATGGCCAGGTTAAATACATATTCTTTGCTATACGTTGCCCTGAACAAGATATACAGTACATTCTTTTTAATCTTGTGGCAGAAGGTATGCTCCTTAGCAGCCATGGTCACGCATACATTGTGTATAAATGCCTGCAGTAGCAATTGCCATGGCCTCAAATAGATGAGGGCAATTTGGAAATAAACCTCCGCTTGAGCATGTGCAACAAATAGGCGGGGATAGCGACGCCCGTCCTATGGAGCCTTGCGCAATAGTTCAGTAGGCAGTGAGGAAGGAGGAAGTAGGAAGGAGAAGGTAGTGTTGTAGTTGACTCGTCCACTAGATCAATTGAAAGTAAACCCTGCCATAGAAAATCCCTCCAAAGGTGAAGTGCATGCAGTAATACGATTCCTGTGTGTGAAAAAACTTTCAGCAGCTGCGGTTCACCACGCACTGTGTAATGTTTATGTACCAAATGTGATGAGTGAAGGTGTTGTATGCCAGTGGTGCCACATGTTTAAAGATGGATGAACTGACCTGCACGATGAGGCAAGAAGTGGTCACCCATCTGTAGTCAGCAAAAGTTCTGTATCTGCACGTGTCTGTCATGATAACCAAATGGAGGTTTATTTCCGAATTGCCCTTGTATGTTCTTGTTGCAAATTGGAAGACTAGCAGATTTCA
The DNA here is from genome assembly GCF_001527695.2 of Protobothrops mucrosquamatus. Classification (NCBI taxonomy): domain Eukaryota; kingdom Metazoa; phylum Chordata; class Lepidosauria; order Squamata; family Viperidae; genus Protobothrops; species Protobothrops mucrosquamatus. The sequence goes on along the minus strand of NW_015386858.1, from coordinate 938,443 downwards.
TCCAAGCAAAACAATGAGCTGAAAAATCAGCAGGCAGTATAGCTTACAGATAGCCAAGTGCCATTTCTGTCTGAAAAGTCTAAACAGAGTCTAGAGCACCATGGGATCCACCATGGGAGCATTAGAGACTTCTTGGATCACCCCATCCAGCTGAGCTGATGGGTGCAATTCCATTCTTTGAATATCCACAAGGATAATACCGAAGGGCAGGTAGATGGCATAGCAGACTACTAAAGTCCCCTGCAAGAATATCTACATGATGTAACTTCACACTGTTTCATTGCTCTTTTCCCCCTATGGCATAGGTCCGGTTCCTGATGAAAAGCCACTCATTTCTGCGAGAATCGATGCCCCCTCTTCTCCATGCCAGGGACCATGTTGGTGAGTTTGACTAGGAGGCCCTTAGTGATGATTACGATGGCTGTAAGTTGTCCCCATAGTCCCCAAACTGATTTTCCACCAATGGCGGCATTTTAGTTGTAGCATAAGCTAGTCATCCAACCATTGGCCTCCACTTACTAATCACACACTTTCTCAACTTATGACTGCTGAGGAACTATTGGATTATATTTTCCATTTTCCTGTCAGTGATTGGATCATGTTAGATGTTGTAAGTAGATTTTAGGTATATCAAAATGCTAAGAATAGTTATATGGATGTAAAGCAAAAGAAACCTCTTGCTTGGATCAAGTTCACTTCTCCACATCCCTCACCAAATCGCAGTTTCTCCTATTTGCCAGACTTCATTTTGCATGAAGAGGTGCAAAATACGGGAGATTTATTTCTTTATCTATTTATTTATTTTTCTTATTAGGATACAAAGCAGCTCAAAATGTTTTTTAAAAAATCTGACATATAGTGCAAGATTTTATTGATTGCATTTTTTTTCCTTATACATATCCTTGTGAACACATGGAATAGACGCTTTCCTTGTTTGTTGCTTTTGTACACCAATGGAGACAGATTTTTTCAGAAAGCTGAATTCTGCATCCTGTATCACACCTTAACTATAGTGGGTTTTGCATGCTACTTTTTGTACATAAGTATCTTAATAAGAAGGGCCGTGGTGGCGCAGTGGTTAGAATGCAGTATTGCAGGATAATTCTGCCAACTGCTAGAAGTTCGATTCTCACCGGCTCAAGGTTGATCTTCCATCATTCCGAGATCAGCAAAATGAGAGCCCAGATTGTTGGGGGACAATATGCTGACTCTGTAAACTGCTTAGAGTGGCTGCAAAACATTGTGAAGCAATATATAAGTCTAAGTGCTACTGCTACTGCTATCATCACATACACATAAAGCTCTGCATTCCTCCTGCTGAAACGTTATGCAGAGATAAGATGACTCCACTTGAGCATCATGTGTGCTCCAGAGCAACTATTTCTTCAGTGTACAACACAAACTGTACTTGTCCCTGTGTACTTTCAATAGTTCCTTTGCTTCTTTTTCCCACTCCAGGGAAGATAAGCCCTCCTGAATTATCAACCTACTTGTATTTTCTCTTCTGCCCTACTTTGATCTACAGAAAGAGCTATCCAAGGTAAGTCCTAGCATATCATCCTTGTGTTTCTGAGCTCCTTGGTCTCTCAGCTGTATCAGAAAAAGAGTGGGCAAAACAGGCTTCAGTGTCTACAGCCCATGCCCCTAGAGCAATGGTGTAACCATTGTATTTCCCAAGAAAAGGGAACTGCACCCTTATCACATCTCAACCCAATCCCTGCTCCTTTCCTTATAGAGATCCATACATCCGCTGGAGTTACGTCATCCAAACATTGGTTGAGGTGAGTAAAACACATTAAGTTTCCATTGGCTGGTTGGTTTTATCTAGCCTCTTTATGGATTAGAAATGTGCTTGGACACTATTGCATTTTCTCACAAGACTGAGCTTAATTGGGAACCCTACAGTATCTTAGCTGGCCATGGTAGTAAATAGCAATAACGCTTTAAAAAACCCTGAGTGACTAAAGGCCACCATTTAAATTTCCCAGAGTTCTCTACCCTTGAGTGAATTATAACATTTGCCCTGAGTCATGTTTGATGCAAAAAAGTTCACTGCCCCTAAGAGATGTACAATTTAAAACTTTAGAAACAATGTACATCTTTTCAAATATCTCCCAAAGGAAAACAAAAGGGAAAAGGGTTTGAAAGAGAGCAGAGTTAATGGAACTTAGAGCCACTCAGCAAGTGAGTGGTACAGAAATCTATGACAGGTTGACTAAAACTAAACAAAAGGGAGGACAGCATTTGGGCATTGTAGGAGATTAAAATGGCAGCCAAATCCAGCTTTTGAAACCATAGATGAGAAGAAGGTTGTTCTTTGTTGTAGCCAAGGCAACCAATATGCCTTTCCAGAACACTGAGATGCCAGTGGATCACTAAGGTAGTATTTTTTTTCTCTGTTTAACAGTTCCTGGCGAGTATATATTTTGTGAATTTCCTTATGAAATACTCCTTCATCCCTATGTTCAAAAATATGCATAAGCAGCCCTTCACCATCAAAATCCTGCTACTTTCCATCTTTGATTCAGTAGTACCTGGTATGTGGAAACAAGTATGATTTAATTTGTGTAATGGGATTACAGGATAAGGCTGATTTATCACATTTTAGAGAAAGTGAAGACGTACAACAGGTATTTCTCAACTGACAACCATTTGTTTAGTGACCTTCAAAGATACCACAGCACTGAAAAAAGTGACTTATAACCATTTTTCACACTTATGGCTGTTGCAGCATCCCACATGCTCATGTGATCAAAATACACGCCATAAATACTGGCATGTATTTATGATGGTTGCAGTGCCCCGGAGGGTAGCACAATTACCTTTTGCATCCTTCTGACCAGCAAAATCAATGGGGAAGCCAGATTCACTTAACCACTGGGTTGCTAACTTAACAACTGCAATGATTAACTCAAGAAGTGGCAGGAAAAGTCATACAATGGGGCAAAACTCAACTGTCTCACTTAGCAAAAGAAATTTTGGGTTCAATTGTGATCATAAGTCCAGGAATACCTAAAGCAACCAAGTGATACACTGTAAGCCATGTTGAATTGCTTTGGGTTGCAAGATGGGCATCATATAAATTTAATAAATAAATAAATTGTTACCTCATCCCACAGCCCAAGATATAGATGATTTTGGACTATATGTAGCACCCACAGAAAATGATGAGGTAGATCTGGAAGTCTACTAGTTTTATTCATGATGAAAGTATGTGAAATAGAACAAATGTCCAGCAAAGAAGTCTTTATGAATTCATTGTTGGATGATTCTGTTTCCTGTAAAAGGGCTTTAGCAACCTGTAGATACTTATTCTTTTCTTCTGCTTTTGCCTCAATTATTCTCCAAGTGCCACGCACTATGCCCCTTTGAACATTGTCCTGTTCAAATTCTCAAAGTCCATCATCTTTCCTTGCAATAAGGGGTATGCAAAAATTCTATAGACGTGGGAGAAAGCTGGAGACTACGGTGCTGCTCATAAAATTCTACTTACCAAAAATGCTATCTTACTTTACTTCTGAAAAACAATTTTGTAGTCCTGGCTGCAAGGATAGGTTTACAAGGCAGCTGGCAATGGGTGGCTGAAACCTTAGGAGGCAGCTTAGCTGCTGCTGAAACACATGACTCATTATTAGATGGAACAGCTAAACAATTCTGTACAGGACTTTCTCCTTCTGTAAGATTATAAGAATGCATAATGCAAATGCATAATGGACAAATGACAGAATAAAATTTTGCATTGTAGGAATTGAAATCTGGTCTGGTTCTTATTCCAAGCTGGGAGAAAGACACAGAAAAAATGAACTGAAGCAACTGCAGTTGCTCCAATTGAACTGATGCTGTTTGGTGTCAGCGTACTAGAGATTAAGGATTTGGGATCGTGGCATTTGACTGCCAAGCCAGTGTTCAGGGAACCTGGTTTTAACTGATGTGATGTTTGTCCCACATAGAATTGGTTGCAATCTTTACATTTGATTTTGTAGATTACATAGTTTCTTTCATCCTTCTGTATCTTGTCTTTGGTTTTGGATAATTCCTGGTGGAATGTGGCTATGGGTTTGTAGGTTATTGCTATTCCTAGGTTTGGAAAATTCTGGCTGTCATTTCTGACCCCACTCTTGTGTATTGTAGGGTTAGTGGTCTCTTGTGGTTTGGGTGCTGTGTGTTGGAATATGAAGTTTTTTGGATAGCCGTTATGTAGAAAGACGTTAAGCAGCTATTTCTCTTCTGCTTTTTTTAGTGTTGTGGTGCTGCAGTTTGTGCTGGCCCTTCTGAAGAAGATCTGATCCATGTGCGTGGGTTTTGGGTAGGGTTTCCAGTTCTCTATTGTCTAGTCTCCTTATGTCGATGTCGAGGAATGGGTGGTCTGTTGTCTGTTGTCTTCTTTGCATGTGAATTTGATCCCAGGGAATACGTTATTGAGTAGACAGTCTGTTTCTTCAATTTGGGAGTGTTTGATGATGACAAATGTGTCATTGACGTAGCATATCCAGAATTTTGATAGGATGGTTGGTAGAGTTATGGATTAAAGCTCGGAGAATGAACCTTCACCTTCAATATTGTGTATGTTTGCCCCCTTGAGTTATATATTCAAAGGTGGGTAAAAATATAATAATAATAATAATAATGACAACACTTACCTGCAAGGAGAACTGGTAAGAGCACAAGATAGACAAACAGTAGAAAACAAAGACACTAAAGTGTTCTGGCACTTTAGAATTAAAGCAGACAAGCACCTGCCACACAACACTTTATGTTAACAATTATCGATAAGACAAAATTCACGAATGAAGGCAAATGTACGTGTCCTAGGATAATGTTGCAGGATCCAATCTGGGTCGGTCACCTGGAACAGAGGTTTTCTCTTCCAAGCTTTCGGACTCATGCTGGTGCCCATCTTCAGGAAACTTTCTCTAGCCTAGGCTAGAGTCCAAAAGCTCGAAAGACAAAACCTTTGGTCCCAGTGACTGACCCAGATCAGATCCTGCAACAAAAAAGTTTGAATAGCACACATTGTAGTACCTGGAAAAGGCAGAAGAAAAGAGAAAAAAAACTGGAGAAAAATCACAAAATATAAAGACCTGCAAATAAAACAATTGTGGCCCAAGAAAGCACAGTTAGTACTAGTAGTAATATGCACCTTGGGTGCAATCCCAAAACATCTGGAGCACAACTTGAAGACCATCAGCACTGACAAAACCACTATCAGTCAATTGCAAAAGGCAGCTTTACTTGGACCAACCATGACCTGGATGATTAGATATTCCACTACGATGCTAATCTCTAAAAGTCTAACCTAAAAGTCTAATTTGATTGGCAGTTGTCTGCCTTAAATCCGTAAGAATAATTGCATTTTTAATCTCTGGGAAGAACTGATGTATTTCTTTACCTCTCTCATTCAGGTATAACTCTGGCAGTCATGAACCACTATTTTTTCCTGCACTGCTGGCAAACCATGTTTGCCGAGATCCTGCGCTTTGCAGACCGTTCTTTCTACAAGGTGATAACAAGGAGTGGGGGAGGTTGCAAGAAAGATACGGAGAGTCTGGATTTCATTCCTCATGGATATACTTGAATGGTCCATTGACCACTCTGTGAAGAACAGTTTGAAAACTTCCCAAAGAGTTCTGAGATGTTATGGCTCTAAAAGAAAAGCAAATTTTAACTTGCTGAAACAACTGTACTGAAGAAACTGACATTGAAGTATCGAATTACTTGTAATCAAAGTAATAAATATAGGTGGTCCTCATTTAGCAGTTGGTCACAGTTACAACGATAATGGTAAAGTAAAGTTATGATCAGTCCTCACATTTACAATCTCTGCAGGTCTGTAAAGCAAAGGAAAGTTGAAAAGATTGCAAGCATTTTTATCTATGTTAATTGTTTTAATGGGCTTGCAAAATATTTTACTTTTTGCTTTTATCATATGGCACCAGAGTCACTTCAGGTGAGATGGGCAACTATGTAAATTTGGCAATAAAGAAATCTGACAAATAAACACAACTTAATGACCACTTAACCACTTTGTTGCTGCTCTCAGTTGTGGTCACTAAATGAAGACTGCCTGTAGAAACTGCCTGTATGTTTAGGGACTGTAAGAGAGATCAAATAACATGTTCTGAAAGACTTTGCAAGATCCCACATGATCCCACATCATTCATCAGCCCTCCCAATGGCTGAAATCTCACCTTTCATGGCCCCCTTGCCCCTCAATCTCACCCCTTCCCTAATACCCAGTTGCACCTGCTTGCTCTCCCACACCCAACAGCAGCCACTTATCTTGCCTGTTTGGGAGTTGCAGATTCCTGCTGGTTTTCCCACTGACTTAGTGGTGGAAATTCTAATCCCAATTGCCCTTCTAAGTCGAGGACTATCGAGAGTGGATTGTCCTTTGGCTTGCCAAAAATACAGGGATGTTCTAGTTTCATGCTATTTATTCCATTCTCCCTGCCTAGGACTGGTGGAATTCCAGATCATTCTCTGGATTTGTTCGGACATGGAATGTGGTTGTACACGACTGGCTGTACTACTATATTTATCAAGATATTCTGCGGGTAGGTAAGGCTGTAATGGGCTATGAGAATACACTTTGGGGCCAGGAGGAAGAACTTTAGCCAGGGCAATGGTCAACAAAAGATGTCTCAGCCCACAGCAGGAATTGGGGGTAGAACAGCATCTCAGAAGGGATTCTCTCTTGTTGTTCAGAAAATAAAGGCCGGAAAGGAAGGAAGTGCTTTAAGACTTGCAAGATTCTATTAATAATAATAATAAAGTTGGAAGGGACCTTGGAGGTCATCTAGTCCAACCCCCTGCTCAGGCAGGAAACCCTATACCATTTTGGACAAATGGCTGTCCAGTCTCTTCTTAAAATTTCCAGTGTTGGAGCATTCACCACTTCTGGAGGCAGGTTGTTCCATTGGTTAATTGTTCTAACTGTCAAGAAGTTTCTCCTTAGTTCTAGGTTGCTTCTCTCCTTGATTAGTTTCCATCCGTTGCTTCTTGTCCTGCCTTCAGGCGCTTTGGAAAATAGCTTGACTCCCTCTTCTTTGTGGCAGCCCCTGAGATATTGGAACACGGCTATCCTGTCCCCCCTTGTCCTTCTCTTCATTAAACTAAACATACCCAATTCCAGCAGCCGTTCCTTATATGTTTTATCCTCCAGTCCCCTAATCATCTTTGTTGCTCTTCTCTGTACTCTTTCTAGAGTCTCAACATCTTTTTTACATCGCGGTGACCAAAACTGGATGCAGTATTCCAAGTGTGGCCTTACCAAGGCATTGTAAAGTGGTATTAACGTGATCTTGATTCACGTGATTTTGATTCTATCCCCCTGTTAATGCAGCCTAGCACTGTGTTGGCCTTTTTGGCAGCTGCAGCACACTTCTGAGTCATATTTAAGTGATTGTCCACTAGGACTCCAAGGTCCCTCTCACAGTTATTACTATTGAGCAAGGTACCCCCTATACTATACTTGTACATTTGGTTTTTCTTGCCTAAATGTAGAACCTTGCTTTTTTTCACAATTGAATTTCATTTTGTTAGATAGCGCCCAGTGTTCAAGTCTGTCCAGATCCTTCTGTATCTTAAGCCTGTCTTCTGGAGTGTTGGCTATTCCTGCCAGCTTGGTGTCGTCTGCAAATTTGATGAGTTCACCATCTATCCCCTATTACTGTAACCTTACAATAAAAGCACAATTATTTGATTTTGTTTATTGTCTGGAAAACCTGAAAGGACTGGCAAGCTTACCAAACCCACCCGATATTATCCCATAAAGTAGATCTGCTGCGTGTAATCACTCTATGCCTGTCTTCATTGTTTATTGGTAAGTACCAAGATGAGGTCTCATGTGCTCCTTCTCTTCCAGCTGTTTGGAGGGAGAGCCCGAGGTGGAGCTATGCTGATTGTCTTCTTTCTCTCAGCGGCTGTCCATGAATACATAGTCACCTTGACTTTGGGCATCTTCTTTCCTGTCATGTTTGTGCTATTTGCCACGATAGGAGGTCAGTACTCCCTCAGGAAATGGACTGAACCTTTACTCAGAGGATTCAAGCAAGGCCGGTAAAAAAATAACATGGCATGAATTGCTCCTGGTGAATCTTCTTCCATTCTGTCCTACCCTCCTCTGGTTTTGGGTTTCCACACTTCCCAAATGGTACACACTCATGTTCCTTTTGATACATTGTTTTTTACCACTGGGAGGTGGAGTTGCTCCAACTTTATTCAAACTATATGAAGCCAGTGGTCAGAGTCTTGTGGTGGGTCTTGTGATCCATCTAACCCTAACCCATCACAAGACGCTCACCTTATGTGACCCACACCTGACCCATCACAAAACCTATCACAGGACCCTCCCTTGTGACCCACACCTGAAAACACGGAGACCTTATAAACAGAAGAACACTGACACTGACATCCCCTAAATTCCACTGAAAAGGTTACATAGCCTGGTAACGAAACCAACAAGCTTGGAGAACAAACCTCCACCCCACCTCATGTGCTCCAGAATTATTATTATTATAATTTCCAGTATGCTCAGTCATCACAGCCTTCGGACATCTTGGCTACAGAATCCTGGGAATTGCTTGCCTCAAAAGTGGAGCTTCCTAAATTGGAAAAAACTAGTTAAGGAAAGATTCAGGGCATTATCCTCCCCCACCCCCACCAGTGTTTCTCATTCTTGGGGACTTTAAAATGTGTGAACTTCAGCTCCCAGAATTTTCCAGGCAGCCATGTGCATTGTATTATTCCCTCAGATGGTGCATTGTATGCTTAGGTTGGAGGCTGCTTTTTCATCCCTGAGAAAATTATTTTGGTGTCGTATTTTTTTCAAATTTTGCTGGTCACTGACTGAGTAAACAGTGGCTCTTCCCTGAGAAAATTAAGATTCTTTACTCCAACAGGAGGGGAAAAAATAATGTCAAACAATTTTACAAATTAAAAAGCAAGAGCAAAGAGCAAAAACCAAATTAGTAATTGGAAAAAAAAATGTTGTTATTTCAGAAGTCCAATTACAATTCCAAAACAGATGCAAGTACTCTTTTATCTGCATCCTGACCATGACTAATCTTTAGTCGTAATCAGGATGCAGATAAAAGAGGAACAGGGAAATAGCCTAGGTTCTAGGAGCAGGGAGTTCCATCTACAAGGGTATTGCTTTGAGAATTGTCTTTCCCAAATTATTTTACCTCCATAGGAGTAGGGATGAGGCATACAGTATTGTCTTATAATTAACATGGGAATTGCTGTTATTTTAGATTTGGTAACCAAGAACATTTCTATTGCAAATAACAGTTATTAGAAATCAATAATTATCTCCTTGGCTCAGTGTGATTGGAATATATACAATTAATCCTTTTTCTGTTTGTTTTCATAGCGTTGCTTAACTTTGTTCTCAATGATAAGAGAAAAAACCCTGTCTGGAACATCATCATATGGATATGCCTCATTTTGGGCATGACGACCGTTTTCTCCTTATACAGCCAAGAGTGGTTCACACGTGCCCACTGTCCACTCAAGGAGGTGAGTAGACAGTCTACCTATGCGGAGTTAGAATAAGTCTTGGGTTTCCTCTTCATGTTATTTTCCAAGAGGGTCAAGCCTACTAGTTGGCATATATCCCAGCTGCTAAAATTAAGATAAAGAAGGTGGGGAATTCAGAAACACCAGGAACTTGCAGATAAAATTGTTCTAAAGCTAAGAGCTGATTCTAATTCTGCTGGTATTGGCAATGGCTAATGGCAGCTCAGGGGATATAATCTGTACCTGTATCTACTAATTGGCTTGACTGGCTGACCGATCAACCGACTGACTGGTTGATTTGTGCCATTAAGCTGGTTCTGATTCCTAGTGACAGCATAAATAGATCTTCCCTATGTTGAACTATGCCTACCTGTTCTTTCAAGTCTGCCAATGGGGCAGTCATAGCCGGTATAATTGACTCCACTCACTTTACTGCTGATCATCCTTCTCTTCTCTTTCCTTCCTTCTTTTCCAATGTTATATATTCCTAGCGTTATTCACCTGTATCTATGCTAGCTCGTAAATAAATATGTATTTTATTTTTATCCTGCTTTTATTTCTGGTCAGCTCAAGGCACTATATATTTCTAATCCTCCCGCTTCCTATTTTTCCAACAACAAACCTGTGAGGTGGGCTGCGCTGACTAGACCCAAGTCACTCAGCTTACTTTCATCTCTAAGGGAAGCCTAGAACTAACTATCTCCTGATTTCTAGGCCAGTATCTAAACCACTACATCAAACTGGCTCTTAAGTTTAAAAATTCTATCTCATCACTATTGGGAAAAACAAGGCCTCAGAATACTTATTTGCATGTATTTGGAAACTACAGTAGATGTTATTAAAAATGAGAGCACAATGGTTTCAATTTTTGTTGTTTTCAGATATAAAGAGAGTGATAAAGCAGAGGGAAAAATATCTATAATTTGGCTGGAACCATTTAATTAAGGATTGTTTGATTATTACTTAATATTACTTTATTAAGATTATGCCTAAATCACCTTTTGGCTTTAAAACATTAAAATACTCCAATCAATAAAAAAATAAAGAAAAAATAATATTTCACATTGGTTGCACTTAGGGGGCATTTCAGTATGTGAAAAAAAAGCACCTGACTGTTATTGATACATGAATGCTGCGAAGTTCTCATTGTTTTATTTTCACTTCATTCCTTTTCATTCTATGGAGCCCTGAACAGGAAAAAAGACCAAACCAAAGGTCCATTGAGAGCAGCAGATACGCCCAACCTGTTGCCAACCATGCATGCTGGCTCTGATTGGGAATCCAGCACATTTTGGGGATCCCAGGTTCCATAAGGTTTTATTGCAAGATTCTGTTCTACAGCCTAGTCAGAGATGCTCACCTGCAGGGAGTCAAAGCAAACCTTTCTTCCTTCTCCTCATAACAGTAGCTGCAAAAGGTGCTCTGCAACGTGCAGTATTGAAAATTCTGGGTCTAAGAGCCTTTGATAAGTAACATCCTCCAAGTATGGGCTACCTTGAGTTGCCTCCAGGAGCTGAAGGGCCTGAGAAGCGAAACTGCCAGAACCAGATCCTGCATCCTGGAAGAGGCTAGGCCTGCAATTCAAATCTCTTCACTGCTGCCTTCGACCTTGCTGAGACTTTGGGAGTATTGTGCTAATGGGCTCCTGATTGTGTTGGAATATATGTATATATGGTTGATCTTGTTGACCCAGATCTAAGCATGTGATTAGCTGGAATTCTTGTATTATTTTGTCTGGTGGCAGTTCTTTCTCTTCTGCCTATTGTCTCTCTTTTGACGTAGTCATCATTTTCTTTTTTCAGAAGACCTTCTGGCGGCTAGTGACTCCACGTTCCTGGTCTTGCCACCAATAAGCAGCTATTTCCAGCCTCCCCTATCCTACTTTGCTTCAAAAATGACTTCTGACAAAGATAGCACATTACTCTGCTGCTGTGGCAAGAAGGACTCTCAGCACATCAGGCCTCTCCTCCACTCCCTCCATGAAAAACTGTATTTGGCAATTCCTCACCTGAGGGTGCTAAAATTTGGTTTGCAGCTTCAAAGGCTCTCACCTAATGGAGACAAAGAAATGTAGCATTTAACAAAACATCTATAAAGATACATGCTGTGTCAAGTACACCTCCTAGCTTTAATCCAAACTCTGTTGTTTTTAAATCAATAGGCAGCTTTCCAGCTCCCATTAGGTCCATTGATGAGGAATGATGGGTACTTAGAGTGCAACAATACCAGAAGTACTGCTTATATTTCCTACCATTAGACTTTCATTCAACATTTTATCTCTAGCAGTGAATGAAAGGAGCCTGACTTACCACCAGCAATATCCATTCAATGGCTACTGTATTGTGTGAATGATTTTTGAAACTATATTTGGAGAAAAGAGATCCCCAAACCACAAGAGAATAGACTGCAGTATGAGACAAGGGTAAAGCCACCTTTTCACCATGCCATGTTTCTCATCCAAGGAGAAATACAGTACAATATTTAAAAAAACCCTTTGATCACAATCCTGATGGTGCTTTAATTGTTTCTCTCAGTGTAACAAGAAAGTGACATCTTTTGTTTCACTGCAGAGGCTGAAGCATTGTCTGCAGAGTATTTGGATGTGTGCACAGCATTGAGTCATGTGGATTTTATTCAAAATGATGCTAAATAGGCAATCAAGAGAACATTCTTATTGTTAGCACAATCAAGAGAACATTCTTATTGTTAGTTTAGTTGTTTCTACAATTATGTTTTTAATATTGGAGGAAAGGGCAGGCACTTTGAATAAAAGTGTGTTGACATTCATAATACAACTTGTGTAATTTTTTAAAATAGATACTCTTCTACCGTATGTTAGTGTTATCAGATCTCTCTAATTTTCTGTTACTCTGCTGCCTGATTCACAAATTATATTAAGTCAGTTTTGGCTTAAACTAATCAAGGAGAGAAGCAACCTAGAACTAAGGAGAAATTTCCTGACAGAACAATTAACCAGTGGAACAACCTGCCTCCAGAAGCAGTGAATGCTCCAACACTGGAAGTTTTTAAGAAGAGACTGGACAGCCATTTGTCTGAAATGGTATAGGGTTTCCTGCCTGAGTAGGGGCTTGGACTAGATGACCTCCAAGGTACCTTCCAACTTTATTATTATTATTATTATTATTATTATTATTATTATTATTATTATTATTATTATTACTATTATTATTAAGCTTGTCTTAATGAATCAAATGGAATTGACAGTATTTATACAATCCACTAAGAGCCAATTTGTAGCAGTAGTTAACGCATCAGGTTGGACACCGGGAGACCATGAATTCTAGTTCCGCCTTGGACTCAAAGCCACGTGGATGACCTGTGACCAGCCACTCTCTCAGCCCTAGGAAGGATGTAATGGTGAACCATTTCTGAAAAACCTTGCCAAGAAAACTTGCCAAGGGACTTGTCCAGGCAGTTTCCAAGAATTGGACACGTTTGAATGGAAGAAAAAAAAATCCACCAAGGCATAAACTATAGTTCACAAATTATTCTGGCTGCAATCGTGTAAAACCAAACCACACTGTAGACATATTCATATTTCTCAGAAACAATTTTAACCAGAATGGTACAAAAGTATGTGCAAGTTTTGAGAGGGCAATGTTAAAAAAACAATGAAGCAGAAAATAGCAGAAAATCTAAAAAATGGTATCTCATTCACTTTCTAGCCCATCTCAAATGATTATTGTAAAACGAGAGAAAAAGAATCAGCTATACTGTCCGTCACTTCTTTTAGGAAGTGATAATTCAGAATTGATGCCCCAAAATAGGTTATAAGTTAATTAACATTATGCAGACTATCATCTTTAGTATAATTAATAAATTATTATAAATTTTATTTACATATAAATTTATGTGGCTGCTCATCTCCCATAGGTGACTCCGGGTGGCAAGCAGTTAAACAAGGAATAATGTTTAAAAATAACAAACAGCATTAAAAGCAACATTGGAAAACATTACAAGTATTAAATATATTGTCTTGGAAGAATTAATTTTCCTTTCCAGAGGCAAGAGCCTAAAATGGTGTCCACGAAGAAAGAATTATTTCCACTTCTTCTCATCTGTAATTTGAGGATAGGCCTGAATTGCTGTAATTTTGATCAGCTTGATTTAACTGAGACTACTATCTTATTACTTAAGGGGGACTGTACTTAAGCATCAACTTTGATACCCTTTTGATGAATTGGAAAATCCCAGTGTTCTACAATTTCCTTGCTCATAGTAAAAATTCAAATCAAAAACTTTCGTTGTGACCATACAACTGAAAATGTGCCCCTTGCTGTTTGCTGATTCCCAGAATGTCAGTGTTCTGTATTGAGATGCTACTCTGATAGCATTAAGTCTGTCTCTGATGTCCCAAGGGTGCTTTTTCACAAGGCAGCTGGACTTTCTTTATTTTTCTTTGAAGACATTTCGCTTCTCATCCACGAAGCTTCTTCAGCTCTGAAGAAATACTTCTTGAGCTGAAGAAGCTTCTTGGGTGAGAAGCAAAACATCTTCAAAGAAAAACTAGGAAGTCTAGTTGCCTCCTGAAAAAGCACCTTTGGGATAACTATGACCTGGATGACTGAGAATCTCCATAGACATCTGTCTCCAATGGTTCTGTCATACCATACAGCGCTAGCATGTAAAACATTGCAGCAGTGAAGTTTTCTTTTGCTTCTGGTCACTTCAGCAGCTGGACATCCTTTCAGCTTCTCTTGGGCCATTATCTTAAGCAGGAGAGCTATTTGTAGGTACAGAACTTACTCTCTGATCTTCCAGAGCAGTTCACTAGGCATTTTGCAACCTGGCAAGTTCATCATCCAGCATAATGGAAACATCCTGATTGTGTGTCCATGTGGTTTCCTTGGCACTGTTGGCAGAATACTTACTGCATCTTTAGCCATCTTGCAATGCTAATTAGAGCAATGTTTCTTAGGGATCCGCAAAATCAAAATTATTTTTATTATTATAAAATTATTATTATTTAATAATATTAAAATCCCAATTGTGAGAAGCAGCAGCAGCAACAGCAAACACATCAGTTTAAATTTTTAATGTAGTAAATATCAATAAATATAACCCATATAAACAAAAGTTCTTTGGGGGGGGTCTTCCTTAATTTTAAAAGTGCAAAGGGGTCCTCAGAGAAAAAAAGTTTTAAAAAACGCTGAATTAGAGTATTGGCATTTGAAATGCCAGCCCTTTTGGAGGGAACCAGGCCCAGGTAAGCTGGAGTAGAGACCTATCCGGGTGATTTTATTTTTTCCCAATACGTGTCAGAGCGGGAGTGCTGTTCCCGCACTACCAACTGTATACAGTATTGAGATTTAGCGCGTTATTGATTGTGAGTGAGGCAGAGGGAGGAATTTTACACCTGAGTGCTTTTTTGTTGGGGTTGTTTTTTTTTAAAGATCCAGGAAATCTTGACTCCTCTTCCATTCTTTAGTTTCACGACTCGAATATGAATCTCTTTCGATCAGGCGGGGGGGGGGGGAGTTCTGAAAGCGAAAGGAACCATCTTCTCGCGCGCGCCCTTTGTTCTCCCGGGCTTATTTTCCCGCCGCGCGGGACATCAGGCCTGGCAGTGGCGTTTCGATCCGCTCCCCGACCCGACCCTCCGCTAAGCGCCCCACCAACCCCACGAACTGAAAAGTGGTCATGGACGAGAGACAGAGATTGCTCGGAATCCTTGAGGAGCTGTCAGACGAGGAGCTCAAGACGTTTGTGTTTTTATTGCCCGACGCCATCCCGGGCGGGAAAAGCGACACCGATTCTCGGGTGGATCTAGCGAAGCTGATCCTGCGATATTACCCCGAAAGGACCTTAGATGTCCTCGTCGACGTATTAAACAGAATTCCGAGGAAAGATCTCGTCTTGCGACTTCAGGGCGAACCGAAAGGAAGGGGTCCACGGCGTGACAGGACCGAAGAAGAAAGGGAAACGGCGGCGGCGGCGGCGGCGGCGGCGGCGGCGGGTAAGCATAAAGGGTGTCAAGCAGCCGCAGACTGAGCTCAGTAGAGACCAAAAGTTGCTGTCCTCAACTTTATGCAGGATTATTAAGGGTAACAGGGCACTTACCGGTAGCAATCATCATCTCTGCCCAATTGCCCATATAGCAAATTGCAAATACAGAAAATGTAGTTCCGTGCTGCAGCCCTTTTTTTTTATTTATTTATGTAAGAATATTGGTCATCTATTGTACTGTCTTTACTTTGAGCGCCCCTTCTGTCACAATCTGGAGACTCGTTGCGTTTTACAAGACAAATCAGTGCAGGAAAGGAAAGGCTTTCAAATATTCCCGAGTTCTTTAAAATAATCCAGAACAATTGAGACATACGCAGAAGACAGCTGGGGATGGAAATGGGGAGACAGAAGAGAGTGGGAAAAGTACGGAAATTAGTTTGAATATTGTTGGTCGCAAGACCTGCATTTAAACCTAGTCACTGGGACTGGGATGATTACTGCTAAGTGTCCTTTCTATTTATGACCGAAGAGGAATTCCGAAGAAAAAGAGAGAGGATACACTTTTTAATAATAAAGCGGATACTAAAAGGATGGAAAGCGTAAATACAGAATAATGTTTGTTAACATAGATCAGGATACCCACAGAAGTTAATATTTATATCTCAGTGTTGAACTGACACCCCCCCCCCATCAGTGTTTCCCAATCTTGACAACTTCAAGATGTGTGGCATTCTGGTAATTGAAGTCCCTACAGCATAAAGTTGCCAAGAATGAGAAACACTGACAGAGATGATACATTTTTTTAATCAGTAGTTAAATTGGTCACATTGAACTAAGAAAAGAGTGACAGGGTCTTGATCCATGACTCTGGATCCAGGTTACTATGGGCTTGCTGCTTATTGAGATTGCTGATTAACTAAAATTCATCAACAGTTTTAGGGGCACATTAGCAGACAGAGTTGGAGGGCAAAATACAGTTCATGATACCATAGCTATGTTTTCTTTGATAACAACCACTTACAATTTTTTCCCCAAGTCAAAAAGTATATAATATAGCCTTATTAAGGAGGGGCTTCAGCAATAAATAGAGATTGAGAGATTAAGCCAAAGGTTTTGCAGAACAGATGATCTTACAGGGAAAAGATTGATGTAAATAAAATCCACTGAGCATATAGTATGTTAGGCTGAATTGATGCAATACCAAAAATAGATTGGATGAAAGCAGAAGCACTTGAAATGCTCAAGCTATGGATATTTTAACTTCGGAGGAACAGTCCTGATCTTCCCCAAAGTGCTGCAGTCTAAGTAGAACCAACATGGCAAATCTGCCAGTAAGAATAA
This sequence comes from Protobothrops mucrosquamatus, assembly GCF_001527695.2. NCBI lineage: Eukaryota > Metazoa > Chordata > Lepidosauria > Squamata > Viperidae > Protobothrops > Protobothrops mucrosquamatus. Next base: position 921,616 of record NW_015386858.1, on the reverse strand, counting down.
GCTGCACTGTCTCTGATAGAAGAAATGACTAAAGTTGTGATACACCTGAGTCGGGTGTCATCTGATGTGGCAGACATAAAGCGAGGTTTTCTTCTGCTATCCTTTGTAATTGACCCCAAACTCTCAAGATTCCAGGACAGCAAAGGAGCAGCAGCTGCTCTTGATTTGAGTATGGGTTTTTTTTAAAAAAACATATCCCATGAATTATTTATTTATAATTTATTTATAATTTAATTTATACCCCGCCCTTCTCCTCATGGGACTCAGGGCGGCTAACAGCCTCATAAAAACTACAATACAAATACAATAATTAAAAGCCGAATTAAAAAGAAATATTTAAACAGGCCGATCAATTAAAATTATCCTTAAAAATCCCCTGAAACTTTAAAATCATTAAAAATTA
>NW_015386858.1:919708-921078 GCF_001527695.2 Protobothrops mucrosquamatus | reverse complement strand
AATCTGCGGCAGGAGGCGGTCTCGGAGATAGCCAGGACCGATGCCATGGAGCGCTTTAAAGGTGGTGACTAGCACCTTAAAGCGTACCCGGAAGGCCACTGGCAGCCAGTGCAGCTCGCGCAGCAGCGGTGTTACATGGGAGCGACGTGTCGCCCCCAGCACCGCCCGCGCGGCCGCATTCTGGACCAGCTGGAGCCTCTTTTGACTAGCAAAATTAGGACTCAAAAATTAGTCGTACTTTCTGAAAAGCCTCTTAGCTTGCAAATAAATCTATGAGACTTGTTCACCCACTTCGACAAAGTGACTAAACTAATAGACCAGCGAAATACTGTGGACGTAGTATGCTTAGACTTCAGTAAGGCATTTGATAAAGTAGACCACAACCTACTCTTTGGTAAGCTAGAAAAAGGTGGAATAGACAACATCACCACCAGATGGATCTGTAGCTGGCTGGCAACGACAGCACTACATCCACATGGAAAGAAGTAAGCAGTGAGGTACCATAAGGTTCCATCTTAGGCCCAGTACTCTACAATATCTTCATCAATGACTTAGATGAGAGAATTGAAGGGGAACTCATCGAATTTGCAGATGACACCAAACTGGCTGGAGTAGCCAACACCCCAGAAGACAAACTCAGGATCCAAAAAGATCTAGACAAACTTGAACAATGGGCCCTATCCAACAAAATGAGTTTTGATGTGAAGAAAAGCAAAGTTTAATATTTAGGCAGGAAAAATCAAAGGTACAAGTACAGATTGGGAAAGACCTGGCTCAAAAACAGTAACTGTAAGAGGAACCGTGGAGTCCTAGTGGACGATCACTTAACCTTGAACCAGCAGTGTGCAACAGCAGCCAAAAAAGCTAATACAATCCTGGGTTGTATAAACAGAGGCATAGAATCAAGATCACACGAGGTATTAGTACCGCTTTGTAAAACTCTAGTAAGACCACACCTAGAATACTGCAGCCAATTTTGGTCACCATATAACAAAAAAGATGTTGAAAGCTTGGGAAAAAATCAGAGAAGAGCAACTAAGATGATCAAAGGCCTGGAGACTAAAACATACGAAGAATGGCTGCAGGACTTGGGTTTGGCTAGTCTAAGGAAAAGAAGAAATAGGGGAGACATGATAGCAATATTCCAGTATTTGAGGGGCTGCCACAAAGAAGATGGGGAGGAACAGACTCAGACTCAACCCTTCCAAGACCGAGTGGCTGTGGTTGCCGGCGCCCCGGCATAGCCAGCTGACTCCATCGCTGTCTATAGGGGGCGAAACTCTGGCCCCCTCAGAGAGGGCACGCAACTTGGGTGTCCTCCTGGATCCGCGGCTGACACTGGAAGACCATTTGTCGGCCGTGACCAGGGG
>NW_015386858.1:881326-919181 GCF_001527695.2 Protobothrops mucrosquamatus | reverse complement strand
GTGAATTTTAAATAGGGATAATTTTTAATGATTTTAATAATGTCACAGACTACAAATATTTGGTTTTAATTGGCTTTTATAGGGGAAATGTTGTGTTGTGTTGTTTGTGTTGTGTTATTTTAATATGCTGTGAGCCGCCCTGAGTCCCGTGGGGAGAAGGGCGGCATATAAATTATGAAAAATAAATAAATAAATAAAATAAATGTTATTCACCAAAGCAACAGAGGGGAGGACAAGAAACAATGATTGGAAACTGATCAAAGAGAGAAGTAACCTGGAATTAAGGAGAAACTTCCTGACAGTGAGGACAATTAACCAATGGAACAACTTGCTTCTAGAAATTGTGGACGCTCCATCATTGGAGATTTTTAAGAAGAGACTAGACAGTCACTTGTCTGAGATTGTATAGGTTCTCCTGCTTGACCAGGGGGCTGGACTAGAAAACTCCAAGGTCCCTTCCAGCCCTATTCTGTTCTATAATATTTTTATAGTGTTACTAAAGAATCCACGACCCATTCTTTCTACATATAATATAGGTTTACTCCATTTCCCCTCCCTACATGACCCTCAAGAGAGCCCTAGTGAAGCCTCCTTCTCCTCCTCCAACCCACAGAACTGCCACCCATTTTGCTGGGGGATGGATAATTTCCTTATCAGATTCCTTAATGCTTCAATAGTAGCAGAGTTTCTTTTGTACTGTTTCCTTAATTGGAAAAGTTCTTAAAAATTCAAATATTCAGAGATGTAGGAGCCTTGAATGTGTCCCTATTGAATTATATACCACAATTAAATATCAAGAACAGAATAGAATAGAATACTTTATTGGCCAAGTGTGATTGGACACATAATGAATTTGTCTCTGGTGCATAAGCCTGTACTAGCCCTTGATCATGAACTGATCACAGGAAATGTTTTGTGACATTTTGTGACATTGTATTATGTCATAAAATATGTTATGATAATTTTTATCATAAATTGTTCTATAAATTTTGTCAGATTTCAGTTCCACAGGAGTCATAGATCCTAGATTTTGGGTGCATTCTGTAAGGAAGCCCATTTGTGGTACCTTGTTTCAAAAGGTTTTACCCTATGGTGCACCGTTTCACCCAATTAAAAGTTACAGACACAAAGGTTTTAGTAGTATACAGATACAAGGCCCACGACTGTAATCAACCAGTAATCATTATATACAGTAGCTTGTGGTATATGTGTTTGTGCCTTCAAATTGGTACTCATGATGACGGCATGAACAAGTTCATACAGGTTTTTTGGCAACGCTTGTGGAAGTGATTTTCATTTTCTTCTTCCTAAGTTTGAGAGAGAATGGGTGATCGAAAGTTCATTCATTTATTTATTTATTTATTTATTTATTTATTTATTTTGATTTATATCCCGCCCTTCTCCCAACGGGACTCAGGGCGGCTCACAACATATTTAAAAACATAGACATATTTACAACCCCCCACCAGATAAAACCAGATTAAACCAATATTTAAAGTTGTGCAGTTAAAATTATTCTTAAAAAACCCGATTTAAAAACCCGATTTAAAATCCTCCCTAGGCCAGGCCCGCTTGCTGAAAAAGCCATGTCTTGAGGGCGCGGCGGAAAGTAAGGAGATCCGGAATCATCCGGATCTCGGGGGGTAGTTCGTTCCATGTAGGTGGTTTCATGTCTAAGGACTAAAATTCATAGTCTCCCAATTTCTACCATGATGTATTTAACTGTTATGCCAAACTGACTCTCTTGTGGTTTTTACAATTTAATTTTTTTATAAAGCTTGTTGTGGGGAGCGTATCTAGATATCCAGAGTCCACATACTGTATAGTGATATGCCCAAATTAAAATAATTTAACAATAAAATCCCTGCTCAGTTGCCTAGGAATACAGCAAGCAGATGGCTATTTTTTATCTTTATTCTATTTATCTCATAAAAAGTAGATTATAATCCAGCACTTTTTATGACCTTAACCACCATCATATAATCTTGCATGATGACCTGGGTGTTACAGTAGTAACACTTGTAGTGTTAATTTCTTGAATAGATGTTAGGCAAGAACAGATATTCCTCAGTTAATGACCCCTCATTCAGTGGTGCTGAACAAGCGGTAGTAACAACTGCTTCTTGGCAAACTTGCAGTATCCCATAATCATGTGCTTGCATTTCTAACCTTCCCTGCTGGCTTCCCATAAGCAAAGTCAGTGGGGAAGCTAGGAGGGAAGGTTGCAAGTAGCCTGGCTACTTACTACTTGCCATTGCTAAGCACTGAAGACAGGTGATTCTGTTGCTAAGCAATCACTTTGCTTAGCAACAGAAATTCTGGCCCTAATTATTGTTGTTAAGTGAGGACTACCTCTATGACATTATCAGAGATAATAATAAAAAAAGAGGTGTCAGCTCATCTCTTTTACATCTATAATTTTTCTCTTCCCCTCTTCTCTCATTTTTCAGCACCACCCAAGCTGGTTTCACAAGAACAGCTGATGAAACTAGCCAAGAAAATGGGCAAGAACTGGAAGGAGATTGGGATTTTGTTCCTGGGTATGGAAATTTCACGTCTGGAGCAATTTGAAGGGGAGCATTCTAAAAACATTGTCATGCAAATTTTCTCCATGCTGTGGCACTGGAGGAACCGTGAAAAGGACAAGGCCACGGCACACCACCTGTATAACATTCTCAACCAGGAAGAGGTAGAACTTGACTCCAGTGCCTATGCTTTTCTTTTAGAATAAAATACAACAGGAAGAAGTCCATCCAACTGTGCCGAAGATGAGCTGCACCAGCATTCAGTTTCTGTCTCATCGCCTATAGTTATTAAATACCAATGTTTCTATTCAATGGGATGCCGTGGTAGGGATTTTTTTATACTATCAGGAGAAACAAGGTGCTTCAGAACAAGTGTGGGTGCCTTCTTAATTAAGGTATACATTTTCCTCTAACTGTATGGCTACTGTGTGAGCCCAGAAAAAGATAGCCCTTCTTTAAGGAAATGACAAAGGGGCACAATGCAGGACCCCACCTGCTTAAAAGCATATTCTTAGCTTTGGATCTGAAGTGCTGCAAAGTACTAGTAATAACAGTAGGTTGGGGTGAGGGTTGTTGGTAATACTTTTCATATTGGACAAATTTTTAATTTCTTTCCCAAGTTTCCTTTCCCTTGTTCCATCACTGTTGCAGTAGCTCTTTTTCTGATGAACAAGCCTGCCATTTTTCTTTTCTCTTTATTTTGTCTCCCTTTTTATTTTCTCCATTCTGTGCTGAAGTTTTATTTGCTTTATATAAAATGACAAAGCAAATCTAATTCTCTGTCTTTTCCACTGCATCTGCGTCATGTGCTAGTCTTGTCTTGTTCTGACTTCTTCACTTGGATCGTCTCCCATTTTTTAAAAAAAACCCTTTTAAAAAGATAGATGAGAGAGAGAGAGAGAGAGAGAGAGTAATAGCAGTAACACTCATATACCGCTTCATAGTGCTTTATGTGTGTGAGAGAGAGACAGATACCATCAATCAATTCACACCTCATGCACTGACGGTATTATGAAGGGAATGAAACATTTTGAAACCAAGCTCGGAGAGAACCCAGTAATATTTACCTCTCTAATCACAGAGATTACATGTTCTCCTTTTAAATGCATGTCATTGGTTTCCCATCCTTTTCCTGTACAAACTCCCGAGACGGGGTCGAACACTGTTAAGCTGGTGCCATGCTGTTTGTTCGTTTGCAATTTAATACAAACCCTGATTTTATTGTGTCTGATTTTATTACCTTTTTTTGCTATGGTCATTAAATGAATCACATGGTCCTTAAGCAAATCCAGCTTCTCCCATTAACTTTGCTTGTGGGGAGCCCTCTAGGAATGTCATAAATGGCAATCATGTAACTCCTGGATGCTGCAAATCTAGCAAACAAATGCTACTTGTCAAGAACCCAAATTTTGATTGTGTCATTGTGGGGATGCTGCAGTGGTCACAAATGTAATGACTAGTCATAAGTCAGGTTTTCAGCGCTGTTGTAAGTGAATGGTTGTTAAATGGTTGTAAGTCAAGGGCTAGCTGTAGTCACTGCAACGCATGTTAACTCTGGACAAAAGTAAACTAGTTCTTTCAGTTTAAGGCTTAAACTTTTAGTTTAGATTGTAGTTTAAATAAATGTCCATGCCTTGTTGATCATTATTTTAAAATTCACTTTAATGGTTCATTGCATACATTATATTGGCTGTAGGGTTTCTTTCCTGTTTATTGTCTTTGCTTCTGTAAATTCTAGATCCATGTTTATCCTATGTTTGTTTTTACACTTTTTAAAAATAAAAAGGATCATTTAATATCTCAAGCAAAATAACATTTTTTAAAAAATAGAAATGATTTAATGCTGTTTGGAGGCAGAGACTCTACTGTTTCTAATGCTGCCATGTATAAAATGGTGAGGTTTTATAAAAGCAGTACATCTAAATACATAGGAAGGTAAGTAAAATGCGCACATATAAAACCAACCTCTGTAACACTTAGCTTTGCATTATTTTCATCTTTTCCTCCATTAAAAATACAAATAACTTTAGTAGGTAAAACTAGTAGAACTAGAACCCAGAAGACCGTGCGTTCTAATCAGGGACAAAGCCAGATGCATGTCCTTAAGCCAGTCAGTCCCTCTCAGCCCTAGGAAGAAGGCAAGAGCAAGCCACTTCCAAATAAATTGCCCCAAAACTGCAGGGACTTGTTAAGGAGTCAGCACTTACCCAAAGGGAGAGAAAAAGAGGGACAGAGAGAGAAGAATGTGGATTAAATTTTAATTAAATCTTACTTGAAAAGTAGAAGTTAGATTGCAAAAAAAAAAGTAGAACTGTCCATTTTTATCTTCTAAAGCAGGGCTTGTCCATGTCATTTTCTTGGTAAAAATACAGGAGTGATTTACCATTGCCTTCTCCTGTACAGTATGAATCTGAATTAATGCCTTTGCCATTGTCACTAAGTGATCATCTGCCTCCAACATCTTCCTATACTGTTGCTGGCTGCCAAATATAGGTGCCTGCTTGCTTTAGCTGGACAGCTGGGTGACCTTCACATCTTGGGCGAGCCTGCTGGGAGTATATACTCTTGGCATACATTCCCAATATTCTTCACTCGTTCCTCCCAGGAACAGCCCCTGGACCACGATGAAGCAGCACAGTAGAAATTAGGGGATGTACTACTGAGAAATCTAAAAGACCAGGTTAGGAGCAGATCACCACGGAGACTCTGTGGTCACTAAGACTCAACAACACATAATCATACCAGGATTTGATATATTCTTGCTCTGCTAACCCTTTACCACAGCATCAATCATTTTTCTTTCTCCAGCTGCTCCTCTTCAAGATGAGAACGGCTACTGAAACATATACCAGATACCCGTGAGAAAGCACTAAGTTGATTCAGACAAGAGGTGAAGCCAGAATGAATAATCACTAGGAAGTTACCATTTCCCGAATTGTGAATTGCAAAATTTCAAGCTACTAGCTGGCGGCAAACAGATTGAGTAGTCTGTAGTTATTTGCTGCTACTTAGTAATGTTGGATTTTGGAGTCCACATCTGATAGTCTTAGGCTTTCCTTGTTTTTTGCAGAAGGCAGTGAAGAAATTAAAGCATTACGTTTGCTTTAATTTTAGAACACACCCACAATTACAGAAATAGATAACAATGGGGTAGGGGAGGGAAGGTACTGTTACATCTTCACAACATTTGTAAAATGGTTTAGTAGTAGCAGCAACGACACCATGCTAGTGGCACTTACTCATGAGTCCCTGTGCATGGTTGGAGAAGTGTAGCTTCCAAGCCATTTCAACAGTGGTGTATGATGATTGGAAGTAAGGTGGTGTCTGCTTTTGAATCACATACATAACTGTTCCAATCTGTATTGTACAGTTAAGCACAACATGCACACACGATCTACAGATCTCTGCCAAGCCTCCCAATTTCATCAAGGAAGAAATCCAGATCATCTCTGGTGACTGCTGGATTGGTGACCACCTGGCGGAAAAAGTTCACCTTTTTGCCAAGTGGCTGATAGCCCACCATCATGGAACCTTTCTTCATCATCCGCTCTTTAATCAGTGGAGCTACCTAATCAAGGAAAAACAAATAAAACTTCTCAGAAACTGGTTGTACGTATATGATATAAGATATTCCCCACCACCACCCTTTTTATTTTCTTTTATTGACCCTGTAATCCCTTGCATCAGGGTGGAGTCGGGGCAACTGAATGAAGCTGAGCATTTACTGGCCGGGTGCCCTTCCTGATGCCTATACGGAGTTCACAGCAGATATTTTCTCTTTGTACCCAGAGAGAGAAATATCTGCCACCAGCTATGATCGAACTCACAGCCTCCTGATTGTGGGGTGAGAGCTCCACCTCTAGGCCACCATGTCGCTCATATTCCCCCCTCCTACCCTTAATAAAACTTTGTTCACAGACAGGTTCTAAAAATGGCTTTCAGATGTGGAATCAAACTAGGTACTTGTGTGTAATTTTTACCAATTTTTACCTACTTAGGCTTCCCTCTTGATGTACATGGTAAATGTTTATATGAAAATCCGTCAAAACCATATCTCAAAGGTTCATTTATTCTTCATGACTTTTCCCCAGATTACCCTTGAGCCAATAGACTCCCAAGTCAAAACTTCTTACTTGTGGCTCAGGCAACATGCACTCACACTAGCCTGATTCCCCCCAAAAAATATCATCTTTGGAATTAATGGTAAAAGATATCTCATAAAGTTTTGCATCAGAAAACCTGGCAAGGCATCACAACATCATTGGCCTCTTCACCAGGAAGCAGGCAGGTTTGATACGAGTCCTCCACAGTTTGTCAGCACTTAGCAAGCGTGTTCTGTACTTCTACACATTGACAACTCTGTTACAGGTTGGCTCTTTTAGCTGCTCTCTTCAGCTTTTTCACACGAGCATTGTGAAAACAGGTCAATAGGATGCTTTTAGAAATACAGCGTAGTCCTCCACTTACTACCACCATTGTGCCCAAAATTTATGTGGCTAGGTGAGATGGTTGTTAAGTGAGCTTTGCCCCATTTTAGACCTTTCTTGTGAGTTGTTAAGTGAATCACTGCAACTGTTAAGTTAATCACACGGCTGTTAAGTGAATCCGGCTTCCCCATTGACTTTGCTTGTCAGAAGGCTCGCAAAAGGGGATCACATTGACCCCAGGACATTGCAACGGTCATAAATATGAGTCCGTTGCCAAGCATCCAAATTCTGATCACGTGATCTTGGGGGTGCTGCAAGGGTTGTAAGTGTGAAATAGGGTCCTAAGTCACTTTTTTCCCAGTGCCCTTGTAACTTTGAACGGCCACTAAGCGAATGGCTATGTCAAGGACTACCTATATATCCTCAACTGACTGGAGTCAAATTGGATTTGGAATGCTAACCTCTCCTTTATGTTCCACACTACTCTCGTCCACTCCTCTTACCCCCAATTAAGCATGCTGTGGAAACAAGGCCAATGACCAATGGGTGTTGCTGCCTCCATCCAGATCCCCTTAGTCTATGTCCTCTTCCGACACTGGGAAACTGAGCATTACAGAAGCAGTTCCTAACCTTGGATTTCATGTGGGTTTAAGCTATAAATCCATCATAACAAGCCAGAATAGTCAAACAGACAGCTGTTAGAGATGATTGGACTTCTCACCCCATAACACCGATGGACATATGGCTGAGAACCACTGCATCATAACACAAATGGACCATGTTTTCCCCTTGTCTTTCTTTTCCGTGGGGCTCAAAGGCAGGAATTAGCCATTCCTATATCGAATGTCACTTTATGATTAGGCAAGCAATAGATGTGCAGATATCCATTCATCCTGAAAGAGCTTTCCTCATTTCTAATGAATGCTGGATCCAGAAACATGTGTGAACTCTGCTTTGTACTTATTTTACAACCCAGGAGCCTCCAGAGAGATTTTCCTGCTCTTATTTCCTATTTCAAAGATGCCAAAACTTACCTTCTCCAGTTTCACCCAGTAATCAGTGCAGCCTTCCTGCCCTTGCAGACTGGGAGGTACATACCAAAAACAGAGATTGATGAATTCTGGCTGAAAAAGAAAAAAAAAAGGAAAAGAAATAAGAAACTCTAAAAGAGAAGCCTGTGAAATGATATTTCTTCTCTGTAACCTTTGTCCAGTAGGAAGCTACTTTCTTATGGCAGTGATACACTGTCAGTAAAGAAACTGGAATACAGAACCACAACATGGTTTATTTGATTTTAATCTAGCCTGATGTATGAACCCAACCATTGTTTGTAATTCATAGTTTATGTCACCTATGTCAACTTATGATCTCCATGTGAATATCCTAGCTCTCTCCCCTCCCCCCTTTGAAGGACCCCAAAGCTGCTCAAGGTTGCATTACTGCAATTCTGCGGCAAACATTACTGCAATTACATGGCATAACTTTTTTGGAAAAAGCAAGAAAATTGATATATATCTGAAAGGCTAAAAATACTAGCGCCCATTTTTAAAATATCAATCCCCCACAAAAATGAAGTCAGAATTTCTGCCTCCACCCCTTCAGATGGTGCCACTACATTACTGCCCTTTTAATATTTGTTTTTTGTTAGAGAATTTTAATTTCTCTACTGGTGAAAATAAATCAGAAGCTCTCACAGTTGACTGCATTTAGCTGATTCAAATAAACTCTTTATATTCATATAAAATTATTTACAATACCATACATTCTTCTTTACAGCAACATAGCACAAATGAAAACTTCTTACAGCAGAGACAGACCAGAGACTGAAACTGAAACCCAGCTTCTAACTCAATAACCTTTTTGCACAGACTCAATAGCACTTTCTTCACATTGGCTGACTGAGTTACTACATGACTCTTCCTGCTCATGAATATTCCAACATTTTTTTAAAAAATGAGACCCAGGCAGCCCAAAAATGTTGCAACTCCCAATTTCTTGATTGAGAGACTGCCTGGTGTAGTGCTTAAAGGCACCAGGCTAGAAACTGGTAAACCGTGAGTTAGGCATGAAATTAGCTGGGTGTCCTTGCGCCAGTTACTCTCTCACACCCCTAAGAAGAAGGCAAAAGCAAAACCATTTCCAAAAATCATCCCAAGAAACTGCAGTCAGTCAGCGGGAATCAGCCGTGACTTGAAAGCACATATACAAATATGGGTTAGCGGTATGTGAAAACATGACCTCATGTTTCAAAAAGCAAAAAAGAAAACTGCTGACTTAATAAATAGATAGAACTGCAGTGTCAGATTAGGAATTGGTAGGAAAAATTTAGACGAGCGGTCTCCAACTTTTCCGGCTCTGCAGACTGGCAACGGCAGCAGCGGGGGCAGGGGAGGGGCGAAAGAGGGGATGGTTTCGCGGGCATGCCCGTCGCTTGCACAAATAGAGCTTTGCTCACTCACCTGCTGCTTCCGTGGCCTGGTTCCCAATGGGGATCATTGGGGACCCCTGATTTAGACCATTGAATCCAAATCTCCTTCACTTCAGGAATCCAAATTAAAGCATTTGTGACTAATGGATATCCAGCTTCTGTTTTTCAGTGCATGCAGAACCCACCTCTTCCCTTGTTAATCAGTGATCTGAGCACAAGGCGTGGTCTTATATGTGAGAACAGCCCATTATTTATTGTGGCGGAAATACTACTTTGGACGTGATAAAGTGTCCCCTTTTCCTAGCAGCTTCACCAGACTAGAAAGTGGAAGATTGTGAGTTCCAGTTCCACCAGAGCCAATTGGATGACCTTGGGCCAGTCACTCACTCAGTCTCAGCCCAACCTACCTCAGAGGATCGTTGCTAGGGGGAGAATAGGAGGAGGAAGGTGTGTTGGATACAATCACTGCCTTGAGTTATTTGTAAAAAATAATAAAGACTGGGTACAAGTAAATAAATAATGTCATATAATATGTCAGCAGGCCAGGTAGCTCATACCTCTATCACTAGCTGAAAGCCTTCTCTCTTCTTAATTTCACCAGCTAGATACCTAGGATAAAAAAGAAGAAAATGTCAGGGAAGACGCTTGAACCGCACCGCCAGTCACCAGGAATGGCAGAAGAACTGACCCCAAACTGGAGTCTTTTCATATACCTAGTGTAAGCAAAGGCCCTGTCCACTCTCTGCTCCAAGCCTTTGCTGCCATTGGCCTTCCACATCAGCCACAACTTAAAGCAATCTACTTTGCGTCCACACTGGATGGTTTGGTCTCCCCTGTCATAAGCTATGTTGTAGAACTTGTCCGTCTGGAAGAGGTAGGTAGCTTGGGCACAGTGGCATCTCTGCAGTAGTCCCTGGGAAGAAAGAGGCATCAAAATAGTTGTCTTTAATTAAAAAAAAATCCTTGTTTTTCCACATACAATGATATATTCTATTTGATGGTGCAAAATGCTCAAAGTGGGTAACACCAACATTTCAAAGAATTTCAAAAACAAACTGGGAAACGTGATAAGAATAGGGTGACCACAGACTCAAAGTCAGAAACCAGAGAGTTTAAAAGAGAGACATGCAACACAAGACCTTGGGGAGGTGGTTAAGCTACAATTGGTTCTAGGCAGTATGATCAATGTGTGGGATAAGAAGTTAAATCATATTTGGAGTGCGTTATTCATTGCAGTTTTCTGGTTCAAAGCAGGAACAGCATGGCAGGTAAAATACTTGCCAAAATTGGAAAGAGGGCAAACAGAAATAGGGATTATCCAGAGGTGAGCTTCTTTGATAAAGACATGCAAAATGGAAAGGCCACTCTTTTTTTGAATCCCAGCCAAAGCATTTCTAATCTTCATGAAGGAAAATTACAAGCTCCAAGATATCTTAATGGGCAGACAAACTCATATTAGAGTAGTTCACCTTCTCCTAATATGAAAATACAGGTAGTCCTCGGCTTACAACAGCTAATTTAGTGATCGTTTGAAGTTACAACAGCATTGAAAAAAGTGACATGACCATTTTTCACACTTACAACTGTTGCAGCATTCCCATGGTCACGTGATCAAAATTCGGACACTTGGCAATTGACTCATATTTATGACAGTTGGGGCCATGTGATCCCCTTTTGCAACTTTCTGACAAGCAAAGTCAATGGGGAAGCCAGATTCACTTAACAACTGCAGTGATTCACTTAGCAACAGTGGCAAGTAAAGTCGCAAAATGGGGCAAAACCCACTTAACAAATGTTTCACTTCGCAACATAAATGTTGGGTTCAATTGTGGTCGTAAGTCGAGGACTACCTGTAGACCTTGCCAGTTTGAGAGGGTCGATTCTGCATAAAGCAAGTAGCAGTAAGACTGTGGCTGGGTATAGTCCATAATCCTACAAAACTTTCTATTGGTCATTTATTTCAACACCTTTAGAAACCATAGCTTTGATTTCTAAAGTTTCTAAATATTATGACTCAAAATAGATTTAAATATTATTTTCATAGCAAAGAGGTGATAAAGCTTCAGAGATATACAGCAGTTGAACAATATTAGCCTTGACCAAGAATATCAAACTTCCATATTCTACACAATATGGAATTCCACACCTTCAGCTGCTAGCTGAAGAAGTACTGCAGAAATTAAGCAAAAGAAATAAACATAAATCCAGAATGAGTTAATGTACAAGAAGGTCTCACTTTGACTTTTGGACAGAGAGTTGGACTAAGTAGATTTGGGTTTCCTCTAACCATATTATCTGGAGGGAGAGATAACTTATACAATATCATGTTTCATGTCCAGGAAGAGAGAGAGGCGCTGAATACCTACAGAATTATCCTGGACCAAGAAGGCAGAACACTGAAGTCCAGCCATAAGCATTTTGTGGGGATTCCAAGCCACCGAATCAGCCCTGGATGGAAAATAGAAATGAGCATTTCATAATTGGATATACCTCCTATGCAAATAAATGCTAATAACCATATTTAGGAGACTGCTAAAAATTCAGTGGTGCACCTCTATATTTTGGATCTTTTGTATATGTGGATCGTCAGAGAAACACGTTAGTCTACAGTATGCAAAAATCAGAAGAAATCCAGTAGCACCTTTTCAACAAATAAAATGTATTAAAAGACATAAGTTTTTTGAGCTGCAGCTCAGGACATCAGATGCAAAAGAGTAGTTAAGTTGATACAATTTGTTAACCTGCTAAGGTGCTACCAGACTCCTTGCATTTAAATGGGATTCTTAACATGCACCATAGGGGTCAGACTCGGAAAAAGGGCCTTGAACCAAATTCTCCTATGGCATCTGTTATGTCCTGGGCCGGCAGGCGCAGGCTGCAGCGATTGGCCCGGGCAGACCACGTGGATGCCCGGGACCAGAAAGGCTGTTCCCAGCCTTGCGCACATGCAAAAGGCGGAAAATTCCCTTGCAACGATTGGCCAGCAACAAACGTTCTGTGCAGGGGACTATAAAAGGGAACCGCACCATTGTGTAAACGGTTCTGTTGGTGTTGTAATAAAGAAGGACTGTTTGGAACTAGTTGCTTCGTCTCAATGCCTCTTTCCCGAAAACAGAACAGCATCACTGCCCTTTAGCTCCCACAGACAAGTCTCAGCCGGTCAAGGAACACATAAATGCCACTATAATCATTGTATTGTTCAGCTAAAAACAATAATTCCCATGGTCTTAAGGACAAAGAAAGAAGGGAGGAGTGTTTCTTTAACTATGTGTTTCCCATTTTTTTCTGAACAATTGTCTTTTTCAGAAGGGAAATGATAATTAAACAGCAATGGTCGCTGATTTGTTGAATTTTTCTCAAGGAGAAATTTAACTTAAAAATGAAAAAAGTTGGAGCTGGAAGGTCTTACATGCTATTGGTTTCCCTATGTGCTAATCTAATAGAAAGATTTAAGGTGGATAAGAGGGTTTATGAATTATAAAAGGGTAAAACTGAATCTGACATAGAGTTTTCTACAAATGATGATCAAATTATTTCTAAGATGTACACACTTTTATTAAAAACAGAGACAGAGGATGAACAAGTCGAAAGTCAGAGTCTTGGTTGTATATCTTTTCACAACTTGTTTCTGTAAGAAATAGTATCTACCTTTCGATTCCATCCAGAAGATGCCGATGTCTTTGGGAGAGGAGAGCACTGCCACCCCAGGCTGCCTATAGGAGAATAAAAGAACCATATGAGTTGCTAAAAAGGAGTCCAGTCAAACCATGGAGATGGTGCTGCAATTGGAAATCGCAAATTAAAGATACAAGAAAATAATTCAGGTGGTAACAGAGTAGCTAAAGGGCTAGCTTTTAAAGGCTAAAAGAATTGCAAAGTAGTTTTCAAACAGAATGTGAAAATCTCAGCTTATGCAGAATGTTCACAAACATGAAGAAAATCACTTTTCTACAAATATGCCCGAATAATAAATCACAGTCCACTCAACAAGACTGCTGCCTGCTACACCTCTGTGTGACTGAATCACTCCTCAGATATTTTCTCACCAATCTCCATTGGGGGAAAAATATATCTGCTGGACAAGCTGGTAAGGCAGCACATATTTGCTCAGCATTAAGCAAATTATTTGTCCTCAGGGGACAGCACCTGGTACACTCCTTCAAGGCGAGAGATTTGAAACCACAATCCCAAAAGAAGGAAACCATGAGGTCCTTCTAAGACCAAAGATTGTACAGAGGAATAAATATTGACATCAGTAACTTTCCTTCAGCTTAATTGGCCTGACATCTGAAAGTAATCTCACACTGAATAGTTGATTTAAAGATACTAACATGCATGCAAAAGTTCTGTTATGTTATATGGACACTGGGAACAACTCCTGAGACCTACCTTAGGAAAGATTGGGAAAGTGATATTGGAGACTAAGTAGATCTAAAAAAAAACCCCTTAATGCAAATGTGTATCATCTTTTGGCTCCTGACCAAGACATCACAAGGGATCCCATTCCTCCTCTGGTGATTGACCCGTGTCTCCATTCCAAAACATCTCTAGAAGGTCCTTACCTCCACAGATTGTACTTACATCCACATGGAACCAAAGTTTGTGTCTTGTGCACACCTCCGCAATCTCAGGCAGGGGGTCAAAAGCTCCCAGGACAGTGGTGCCACAGGTGGCATTGACAAAGAAAGGGAGTGCTTTCTGGAAGAGAAGATCAGAACTTTGATTGGCATAAGTATGGTCCTCTACAACAGAACCACACACATGTGGTCACCTCTGCCTGAATTTTCCTTCCTTCGTGTGTAGGTCTCTGGTAAAAGAAGCATAAGATATTGCATTAGGACGCCATTTCTTCATTTGCTGCAACCTCAGACAAAGAAGCAGAGTTTGCAAAGCCCCTACGTCCATTTCATGTTTCTTTTAGCTCTGGCTAAAAGGATCACTGGCTTGGATATGGGGAGAAAAAGCATCCTTTTACATAGTTTAGTGGGAGCAAAGAGAAAATTGTAACCTCCTTCAAAACCCTCCACAACCAACATACCTCTGATTTGGCCTGGTTGATCTTTTTCTCTAGATCAGCAGGGATCATTTTCCCTCTGAGGAAGAAAAGGTTGAAATGATTGAGCCATGAAAGTCCTTTCAGCAGGTCCTTCTTGCTTAAACCACTCTGATGTCAAGCCATTATGAAGCTATGTGTTTCACTTTGATTATATATAGAAGGAGCTTTAACTTTAAACCTACTTCTACTGCCAATTAGATCAGAGGAAAGGGTTCCATGTTAGCCTTGTGTGATGCATTCGGATTTTTTTTACCACAGGAAGATTTTTCCTCTTGAGGAAACCACTTATAATAAGATCCATTTCATGCACACTCAAATGATATGATCTAGAAGAAACTCCTCCATATGAACCTCTATTTATGCAGACCAATAATGATAAAGAATGAGAACTGTTGTCAGATCCAAGACTAGCTACAGATCTGCTTAGGTGCTCTTACTTAGATTCCTTTGTTTTATCATATGTTAAAAGGTCATATACAAAGTGATATTTCAATCTTAGTTCTTATTATGGTCCTTACTAATTGTGCCACCAGTAAGAAACAACAGCTTATGGAGAAAACAACCTCTACAATCTTAAGGGCTAGAAATCCAAACTTACTTAAAATAAATATTCTTAGCAGGTTCAATTCCACAGACATTACCAAGTTCTAAATCTCCACAATGTGGAGACATGAAGCTAATAACCCAGAGTTCAGATTGTAATTTTTTAGACCATAATCATTGGAGGGACAGAGGGTTTCTAAAACCTGGGGGGGGGGGGGGCAGAGACAATTGAACAATGGGATAAGCAATCTATAATGGTTCTGAAACCTGTTGTTGGAGATGGTTTCGTCCAGATTAAATCGTCCATTCATGACATCAAGATGGAACCTTTGGTCTTCTCTAACCTTATAAGGATTTCCAGTTATTAACACTCACTTTTTATCCACTGCTACAAGGTAAACATTGTCTGTGCCGATGCCCAAAAAAGCTGCTCCCTTTTGGATGGAGTAATGGCACTAGAAAGCAGAAAAAGAAGATCAGCAGAATCAATTTAAGACTTCCCCTAAGAAAAGCCTCCTCATCTGTTCTGAGTCCTGGGAAGCCATTTAGTAATTAAACCATTTAGAAAACTGCTACCCAAAGAAATATCAAGTTGCATTTCTACCTAACCAACAAAATCCTGACTGTGGTTCTGGGGAGAGCATTCTCTAGATTATCCCCCTTATCTTCTCTAACTTAGAGCAATAGATTACAGATTCTGACAAAGATCATGGTCTACCAGAAGATACAGCAATACCAGGCTTCAAAATAAAGGTCATTTGGTGGTTTCACAGCTGTTATCTGCAAAATGGGAATGATT
This sequence comes from Protobothrops mucrosquamatus, assembly GCF_001527695.2. NCBI lineage: Eukaryota > Metazoa > Chordata > Lepidosauria > Squamata > Viperidae > Protobothrops > Protobothrops mucrosquamatus. Next base: position 903,403 of record NW_015386858.1, on the reverse strand, counting down.
AATTTACTTTAGGCAGGTAGAGAATAGCAGCACATTCTGGAATTTCCTGCAACATTCTATGCAAGTGAAAATTGGAGTTTGAAGAAGCAAGATAGGAAGAATATTGATACTTTTGAATTTTAGTGTTGGAGAAAGCTCCTGAAAATACCATGGACAGTGAAGAAAACAAACCAAAGATCATTTTAAAAAATTAACCCAGAATTCTCACTAAAAGCACAAACGACCAGGTTCAAATTATCCTACTTTGGACACATTAAGCAAAGATCTAGCCTTTCTAGAGAAGGTTATAATGCTGGGGAAAAAATAAGGAAACAGAAGAATGGAACAATCAGTAGCAAGACTCAGTTACAGTAATGATGAGGGTGCCATCTGGATCTTCCCAAAATGTCTGCTGTTAACAGGCCAGTCTGATCCAACTTCTGGTGTACAAGTTCCAGCTTCAGTCTCCCTTAGTTGTACCCAACCTAGTGCCCCCTAAATGTGCAGGACTACATGTCCCCTAATCTCCAATATGTCCCCCCTGAGGCATAGAAGCCAGCTAAATCTTATTTTAGCATTGCTGATAAGACAATGCCCCTCTCTCTGAAGGTAGCCCTATTGGGTGGGCATCTGGCCCAGAGACCATTAGTGTCTTGCTGGATCTCCCAAATCCCCAACACCAACATCTGCTGTCTGAGCCACTGCTTGTCCCCCTGCCTTAGGAGTGGGGCTAGGATAAGCCGGTTTTGGGGGCAACAGGTCCTACTTTCATTATCGATCTTCAAAAGTCACAAAGGCATGGGCAACATTGTGGCATAATTATTCAAAATAAACATGTTACGTGTATTAAAGTGGAGGGTGTGTTTTAATCATACCCCAAAACAAAACATTTTGCCATCAAATTTCAATAGCATAATCTCAGCAGGCAACCCTTACCACCACCACCAAAACTAAAAGCAAATTAGGCTGGGTTAACCAAAAGCAAGTAGGTGGGTTCTTTAGAGCGTATACAAGAAAACAGTACCTCTTCTGATGTAAACACAGCTAGCTTTGGTATTGCCCAATGCCCCTTCTGCTTGCAGTCTGGGAAACGGTGATGCCGTGCCACATTCATGGCATACATGTTGGAGATGGACCCTCCTACCAAGGAAAACAACCCAGAGAATTGTTCAATGACCCACTCATTACCATTTTAAAATCAAATTTTAAGGTTAGCAGGCATCTCCCGTGCATCCGCTATAGACATAATGAATGGCAGAAATTGGTTTCATTTGGATGATCCTGAATTGATGATCCTCTCCCTCAGAGATTCACCCCCACATTGTTGCTTTTCCAAAAGGCCTTGATGACATAGTTTTGTCAGCAGGCTTGGGGACCCTATTCAAAGCCATTCAAGTACAGTAGCTTGTCTGATTCTGTTTTTGCCACAAGAGGGTGGAAGATAGAGTGGAGGTTAAATTATGAATTTTTAACTGTGAATATTTAATGTTGTATGCCACCCAAAGTCACTATGTGTGAGTTGAGTAGCTACATCAATTTGTTTAATAAATAAATACTATTGGCTGCATGTCAGCTCTAAAATATTTAAAAACAAAAACAAGCCCCTGAAAATTTGCAGGTTCTCGGTTTTACATACCAGGGGAGAAGATTCCATCGCCTTTTTCCCAGCCAATCAACTTTCGCAGTTTCTTCAGCATCACCTCCTCCATCAAGACAAATACAGGTGCAATCTCATACGTGTATCTAAAACACAAGTGATTTTATGAGTCTCATCTGAAAAACAGCCAAAATAGTCAGCAAATTCTCAGAAGGCAACTAAGGTGTTGGTTTAGATTAGGAAATGAAAGTGGCTAGGATACTTTGCCGCTCAGGTCTTTAGTAAAACGACCAAGACTTATTCTGCTCCATCTAATACAGGAGGAGAAGATACTTAGACAAATTTGAAAGTGCAGGATTTTTGTAGTTTTTGTTTTTTTATTTTGATTTGTCTTTTTCTTTACTCTTTTTTTTTCTTGTAGAAGTTTTTATCTTACAGTGATATTGTTAATTGCCTATAGCCTTCAATAGTAGGCAGTTTGCAAATGAAGTAAATCTGTAAATAAATATAAACCTTTGCAGGGATAAAATCAAAGGAAGCAGATCCCCATTCTTTCCCCCTTGTCACCTATCTCTTGCTCCACACAGTCAACACATCTGACTGCCTGGAGCAGGACTAACAATATCTGACCTGCAAAAATTTGGAAGATTGCTACAGGGCAGCAAGGAGACTTTTCAGTATCTCGTAGCTGCCATGACTAGTAGTCATCCAGGTTTCCTCAGCCTTCACCCTGGTAGCTCAAACATTGAGCAACAACAGAACCCACCGCAGATGAGCAGCTTAGGAGGAAGAAAATTGGCCACCATGGAGCTTATGAGAATTCAACTACTGGGAGTAGAGTGCAGATAAATCAACTGCCCAGAAAGGGATCTAGGTTCTTAAACAGAGTCATCCTTCCAATGCATATCTCCTGAGTATCATGATATTTTCATATTAATATTTACTCACTTGCAGAGATAGAATGCAATGATTGCTCAAGATGGAAGAAGTTGCATTCAGGCTCCAATTCACATTCAGCCACTACATTCACTGACTGACTTTGGCTGACACTGACACTGGCCTGATTCACATTAAACCAAGATTGGTTTTAACCATTTTTAAGCAAGCACATCTATATCACCCTAAACTCCAAGAAAAGAAATCACAGTTTGATTTAGCTTTATGTATGAAAAGATTATTTTATTTGCACTTAAATTATCCTATAGAATGATTGTGAGAATAAAAGAAATAGGAAAAACTACCTAAAGCACTTAATTTTGCTGTTTGCCACGAGGGGAGAAATGTTAATATAGTGATATCAAATTACTTCCCCCCTCACTATCCATTTACTAGGGCAATGCTAGCCAGTTGCCACAGAGCAAATGTTTCACAATCAGCGGAATCTATTCTGTTTGTCTCCCTGAATCAGAGACAAAGAAGATTATTTGTATTGTATTATTCTTATATCACAATACATTACAGTGTTGCTCATAGGAATATGATCCTCTGCATATTTTTGCCTCTGCAAGTTTGCATTGTTTCAAAACCTTGACAAACTTATCTGATACTGCAACAGTGGAGGACATTAACAGAATTTGTGGATAGAGTACATCATAAAAAGCAAAGACTTGTCTCAAACTGGTTTCTAGTTATGGTCTCTGGTCCCAAAAAGCAGCAGTGAAATTTATCTATGCCATAGTTGAGTCTTTAAAAAAAAATTCTTTCTTTTTTCTTTTTTTCTTTCTTTCTTTCTCTTTCTTTCTTTCTTTCTTTCTTTCTTTCTTTCATAGCATAACTTTCTAAAAAATGCATATATACATACTGGCTAGTATTGAGCATCTCTGTAATCATCCGTCCAGCCAGAGCATGGGGATCAAGCCCAGAAAACAGCTGATTGCAGAAGCGTGGATGACCTGGAAGTAAAAGAAAGAGACACCTGCTGAGTTCCTTTGGATCTCGGATCAGCCATACAACTCCCATCACTTTTACTGAATAGAATCCTCTTTCATAGGAAAAGACTGCATATCAAGAGGAAAGAAAATTGTGCAAAAGGAAATAGTCTCTATGGAAGTACGTCATATTTTCTTCACCATTACCGGTATTAATGTGATTATTGTTGCAACATGAACTAAAGATTCATTTGTATTACCGGAACTATCCATAATATTCCTTACTGTTTTCCCAGCTTTTTGTTTACATTTCAACCACCTTCCAATAATTGTACAAGATCTATTTTAAATTCATTTGCCCTTACCCTTAAGAAAATAATTATAGTTCAAAAAGAAACAGAATCATAGCATTTAGGTATTTTCCCTTCAACTGGAAAACTTAGTCTCTTGGTACACGTTACATTTCAACCCAAAATTTTCACTCAAGACACAAATTATCAGGTTCAAACTATCCTACTTGGATACATTGTGTGAATACTGTACCTAGCTCTCTAGAGAAGTCTATAATACTGGGAAAGAGAAGAAAACAACCAGAAGCAAGGTGGATGGACTCAATTATAGTAGCAATGGATACATCATTGGAAGATCTGAAGGACTAGATTAGGGACAGATCATCATGGAGAAAATCTATTTATGTTGCTAAGAGTTAGCACTAATTTTATGGCACATAATCAATCACACACTCATTTTTTTTAAAAAAGACCATCCAAAAGTACTGTAAACTGGGGAATCAACTAACTCAGGATGCCAGGATAGGTAAACCAATCTCAATAACTGGACTGGAACAACCCTATCTCCTAAGAAGTTCTGAAGAAGGAACCACACTCTCTTAACTCTTGCCGTGCAGAACACTCACATGTTTTCACACTGTATCTGATAACATCCCGACAGCGTTCCAGCAACCTTTCATGTGGCTCCCCACTGTCTTTTAGATCGAGGTCCAGAATTTGCTGCAGTTCCTCAGGTTCCTTCCAAATGCAGACCTACCAGCAAAATAGTTCAGCTCATGTCTGAAAAGCCATATTGTATACAAGCTGAAAATCTAACAATGCAATCCTATATCCAGGTTATGCTTTCAAGATGACAAGGGGTTGGTATAAAATTCTATATATCAGCATAAGTCCAAATTCTGCTGCCTGTGGATGCTGTTATGTTGTCAGAAATTGAAGTTAAATTTCCCTAGCTCAGGGGTAGGCAACCTTGGCTCTTTTATGACTTGTGGACTTCAACTCCCAGAATTCCTCAGTCAGCATGGCTGGTTCAGGAATTCTGGGTATTGAAGTCCACAAGTCATAAAAGAGCCAAGGTTGTCTACCCCTGCCCTAGCTGAAGCTCTCCCAATGTCTTATGACCATTAATCCCTGACATTTTTAGCCAGCATTCCTGACTGGCCAGGAGTCTGGAACCTACCGTTTCAATGCTTCTTGGAGAGATTGGGTGGGGAAATGTTGTCCTACTATATATTAAATACAATAGTAAACTGGGTGTTTGGAGGAAGATTAGAAAAATTAAGAAAAGAATAGATTATACCCAATTTACTCAATGCAAACCATCCGGGATTAGGAAATTGTGGTTTTTCTGCTGAGGGACTACTTTGTTAGCTTGCAAGTAAAATTCATTTTGGATACCTGGCCCAAGCCATTGCTTGAAGTATATAGAGTGGACATCCAAGCTCAAGAAAACTTAGAATGAAAAACAGTATATCTTACCTTTTCAGAGGCATCCATCCCTTTTTGAATTCCTTCTTCAAGCATGATCTGGAAGGCTTCCTGCAGGAACTTCTCACCAGCTACCCGATCCAAGCCAGGAGATGACAAAGAATCTTCTGCTGCCATTGTCAAGCAGATCTCCTCCTATAACAGGCCAGGCATCAAGAACATGAATTCAAATAAGACCCTGAAGGCAAATCCACTAAAATGTTTCCATACTGGCATGGTATATATCTCCAGAAAAAGAATGTTACAAAATGCAAAACAGTCATTGTAACCAGTATCATATCAATTTCCAACTACTGTCATTCAGTTCTTTAAATTTGACACTGAGTCAATAAAGGTACTTGTTTTTGTTTTCCAGCACCCTTTATAATGTTTATACTAACATAGAGATGTAGCCATCCCTGTTGCATTCATACATTTAATAGAATGTAGGCTCCAACGGTAGTTCATAGCAGCTAACCTTCAATGAACTTTTTACTTTATGGACAATGGCAAAGACACCAATTCATACTGCATAGGAGAAGGCAATAGTAACGCCTATATTTTTATAAAGAAAACCACGTGATTAGAAAATGCAAAATGACTGAGAAGACATAAAAAATCAGGTTAGGGACAAATCATTATGCAGGAAATTTATTTATGTGATCACTAAGAGTTGTCAACGACTTCATAATGATGGCTCATAATCAATTAAGTCAATTTTTGGTACCGAGGTACTCATATGACAACAATGATAAATGGGGCAGTTTCTACATATAAATATGCATTTATGACCAAAGATATATTATAGAGAGAGAGCCATTCCTATTCATGCATATTAATTAGGCTCATAAATTGTGGTAAGCCAGGTTTAAGTTAATCGTGGCTTATTGAATTTAACTCATGGTGATTTATGGGTATGCAGATCTGGATTTGTAGATCAGGCAGAGTCAATCACATATCAGACATTCATGGATGCATTCAGTTACTAATCTATTCCCCCCACCCCCATCTTAAGCCATGTCCATTAGTGAGGAGATATAACATCCCCAGACACTGGATAGCCCTATTCTTGTCAATGGATGTCTTATGTACAATTAACAGAGAGCTTTAAACTGGTTTTAAAAGATCTTATCATTTTGAATAAAGTAAGACCAAGTTTGAAACAGAATTATATACTAATGAGGAAATGTTATTGCTAAAATATATGAACTTTTGCTGAAATACGAGACAAAAGACAAGAGTAAAAAAATGTGTGATAAAATGTATAAACTGTTGGTTTTAATATACAAATGGACCAATGGGAAAAAAACATAGAGGAAAGCATTATGTACATTATTTGCTAGTTTTCTAGAATATGTTTATAAAATATTGTTATATGTCACCAGAGAAATTGTTTAGAATATATAAAGTCCTAGAAGAGATCAACCCCGACTGCTCTTTAGAAGGCCAGATCCTGAAATTGAAACTCAAATACTTTGGCCACCTAATGAGAAGGAAGGACTCACTGGAGAAGGGCCTAATGCTGGGAAAGATTGAGGGCAATAGAAGAAGGGGACGACAGAGAATGAGGTGGCTGGATGGAGTCACTGAAGCAGTAGGCATGAACTTAAATGGACTCTAGAAGATGGTAGAGGACAGGAAGACCTGGAGGAATGTCGTCCATGGGGCCGCGATGGGTCAGATACGACTTCGCAATTAACAACAACAACAACAACAATATAAAGGCACTTCAAATTTGTGGTGGAAATGAGAACATTAATAAGGGATATTTTATCATTCTTGCTGGATGTATAAAAAAAGCAAAAACGGGGAGGTTATATACTGATTCAGAGGATTTTAAAGATTAATATATAATTATAATTGTAATAATTATAATTGAGACCAAGAATTTGCCTCCTGAGACTGGTGGATAAAGACTTGGGGGTGGCAGGGAATCATGGTATTTTGATTCTGTGTGTGATAACTGCATATTGCATCTTACAATCAGTGAAACATTCATTCCAAATCACTTAGGTTCTCAATCTGTAAAACAACGTTATCTGCATTAAAAAAAAACACTAAACTTACTTTCAACCAACAGACATCACCACAAGCATTCATTAAACATTAAGACCCCATAGTTTTGGGGAGAAATAACATTCTTGTAATCAGTAGACACCGATGAAATCTTCACAGATGTCTTAAACAAGCCTAATAATTTTTCCATCAGCAAACCACATCCATATTTTAACATTTTTGTAATTCAATAACTACTTCTGCAGATTTCCAATTTTTCAACTTTGAAAGCCCATCTTTCCAGCCCTGAAAATTTAAAAATGGCAAGACTGAAAAATGTTAGACTGAAGAAGTTCAAAGAAATTTCAAAATTGCTAGTGTGATTAACTATATAACACAACTGCAAACACGCAGCCCATACCACTTCACCTTCTCTTGTTGAATGGAAGTCAGGTGCGCTGCCTCTCTCTTTCTCCGTCCCAGGAAGTTTCCACTGTGAACTACAGATGAATTATTTTAAAAGGCAGAGGGATGAGCTCGCACTTCTTCAGATGGTCACTTCTGCTAACTCTGTTTTCAGCAAAGAAAACTCTGCTAAGCCTGCACCAACACTACTCTGTAGGAGTTTTACTCTCCGCATTAGAGGAAGGAAAGAACACAACGTCCAATTGCTATGGTTACCTGCCCAATCCTGTACAGATTTCCACTGCCTTCAGGGACAAAGTACAAAGGGAGTGACCACATAACCAGCAAGTATCATTATATATTGTGGGAGTAAAAATATTTGCATTCAAAGTCTGCCCTCTGGATCGCATGCTACAAGGTTTTTTTTCGCCCACATAGTTGTTTTAAAAAGGGGTAGGGTGAGGATACCTTGGGATGCCAAAAGGTGCCTTTATATTTATTTCTGCTAAAAAGTGATATCAATTACATTCCAGTGATTCTACATTTCTACTCCTACTAAATATATGGATTTTATGTGTGCATGCACACAGAAGCCTAAAAAGTGATTTGGAGACCTAAATTTGCATACGGGAACTACCATAATTGCAGATATACATAAACGTCTGTGTGCAGATACCTGTCCAAAGAACTCCTTTCTCACCTCCCAGCAATAAAACATTTTCCAGATCTAAATTCCTCTGCTGGTTCTGGAAAATATCTGTGCTATTTTGTGATAATAAACAAAGAGAACTACAAACCTAGGGATTCTGCTCATCTGGTTTGATATATTTGTGATGTGAAATCTGCATCACCTAGCCACCAGCTTATTTGTTGATTTGTTTGCATTAATTCGATTGTTTAAAGTTATTCATTGCTCATAGAGGCAGTCCCCAATGCATCACTGTAATTGACTGCAGTTGTGGTCATGTTGTGATGTTTGGTAAGCAGGTCATCATACCTGATTCTACAACTTTTTTCTGCAGCAGTTGTGAAGCTAACACGGCACTTGTTAACAAACACCATGTTGGTTAAGGGAATGGAGTGGTCATTAAGTAATCTCATTATTCACTATGGGGCATTTTTCAACAGAAACCTGAGGTAAATGCCAGTTTCCAGCAAAAACAGCATAAATTGCGGGCATAGATTGTGGATGCTATAAATGGTTGTAAATGTTGGATGGCTGCCAAAGGCCCAAATTGTGGTCATGTGACCACAGTGGGGGGGCATCAAAATTTTGATTCGAGGTCCATTGTAACTTCAAACTGTTGCTAAGCAATCAGTCCTAATGATAAAGGAGAATATTTATAGCTCAGGGATGAATTCCAGGATTGTTGCATGGAATTTTCAGGCTATCAGAAGGGTTGCAATTCCCCCCCCCTTTAACCTTAACACAAAGGAAGAGTACTCAATAGCAAATCCAACAATTCTTGGTCATGAAAAGGTGTAATTCCTACAGTAGCCGAACTGATCATGAACCCAATCCACACAAATGTTGCTTCTTTGTGGACAAAAGAAACTTTCACATTTTGAGTGGTCAGCTAGACATAACGCAGGATGAGTGAGGATAGGAGGAAAGGGTGGAAGAAGTAAGTTGGATGCTTTCCTTTACTAGTGGTGTGTCAAACCTTTATTTTCCAAGGAAGAAAACCCCAAATGGATGCTTTTTTTTTAATTATTTAGCAACAAGCCAAGTAAAGCTGTATATTTCCACATGCACTTGCTCCATGCAGTTCAAGCCTTATTTCCAGTAACTGCACTCTGCAATACTGTAGATCCTTGTTTTGCCTTGTTTGACCTGTTTGAATGGTTTGATTTGGACAAACCACTGTTAAATATTAGTATGCATATTGTTTTGTCATCTTAACATGTTTTCAACACTGTTGGAAAAAACAAGATAAGTGCACACTGAGATAAGAGTGTCCTCAAATGCATTTTCTTGCACTGCAGAGGGGGAAGGAGGAATGGAGACTGTCCTTCAGGTGCGTCATCTGACACTCAAAGCCTCCCGACTCCTTAGAAAGCCTTCAAACAACTCTTCTATGAAATAAACTGTTCTTTTTCCAAAACCTTTCTACACAACCAGGCACAGCCTGTCCTCAGCTTTATTGACTTCAAAGCTATAAAAGTACTTATTTTTCATGGTTATCGTTACCATCCAACTGGTCAAGCATAATAACTTGATAGCAAATCTTTTCTCTCAGAAGACTTTCTCCATGTCTGACTCAAAATGCTATCTGCCAGCCCTTAAACCTGCAGAATATTAGTGCCTCTGCGAAAAAATAATGTTCCATTGCTGATCTCCATCCCTGTCCACAGGGGCAGTATGGCCAACTGATGATGCCCTTATCTGTAGTTTGGTCTAGTGCAGGGGTAGGCAATCTTGGCTCTTTTATGACTCGTGGACTTCAACTCCCAGAATTCCTGAGTATGCTGACTCAGGAATTCTGGGAATTGAAGTCCACGAGTCATAAAAGAGCCAAGGTTGCCTACCCCTGGTCTATGGTTAAGGCATCAGCGGGAGCAGAAAGCAGATCATGAGTTCAGATCTCACCTTAAGTCATGAAAACCAGCTGGATGATTTCGGACCAGTCATTCTCTCTCAGCCCAACCCACTTCACAGGGTTGTTGTTGTGGGGAAAATCGGAGTATGAGGGAATATTAGGTATATTTGCCACCTTGAATTATTTGTAAAAATAATAAAGGCAGGACACAAACAAACAAAATGGAGAGCATACTGAGGAAAGAAATTGATGGAGTCTCTTGGCTTTGTTTCTCTCCCCTTCCTCCAAATATCACCAAGTGGCAAGAAAACTTCAAAAAGGAAATCATTCCTCATTCACTGACAATTGCTAAATGGAGGGCTGGCACTATGAAGAAGAGTCCCATCTGCTCCCTTCCCATTAGTTCTTAGCTGATAATATGCCAGGTGCTGGCTGGGCTGATGCTGATCCCCCTTTCTAAGGCAGGCTTCTGATCTGGAGATTGGTTCAGCGACTGGGCAAGAGTCCCCCATGGGAGATGGGCAGCTATACAAACTGAGTAAATAAATATCAATAAATAAATAGTTTGAAGGATCCCAGCTGTGTCAAAGTAGGTCTGATCCAATGACTGGTGAAGCACATCAGTAAAACTGCTGCCACTTTTTGCCTATTGAAAAGAAAAAAATACCACTTGAACCCAGAAAGAGTTGAAGAGAGAAAGTTAAGCTGATTTAACAGCAGTTTAATCCATATTTATTTTGATAACGTCCTCTTGCACATCAAAATAAAACAAGTTGTATCAGGTTCTTTCCCACCACTGTGGCTTTTAGCAGTTTTGAACAAAAAAAGCAAAATTATGGAAAAATACTGATGTCTCAGGAAAACATCTAGTATTAAATGCTGCTCATTTAATATAATCAAATGTTTGGCATGGGAACATTATAAGCAATGAATAAATGGTGATAAAAGAAAAGAGACTATCAAGCGTGTGCATTTGCCCTATTTTCCAGGCCAAGGGTTCCCAAATTGGGAGGCATGTGCTGCAGGAGGTCATAAAGAAATGTAGGGGATCATAATGAAATTTGAAGAGGCAGAGTAGATGTGAAGGTGTGCAAAATCAGACAGTGGAGAAACCATGGTATTTTATAAACATCTAGCTTCTAAAATGGGAAGCCTTTGATAAAATTGATCATGGTATATACATACATGTACATGCATACATAAAATGTTATAATGGTCTTTGGTCAGCATTCAAAGAAAAAGGAAGAAATTGTTAGAAGAAATTCATGAAGAGAATTATCGCAGTACAATAATACAATAAACAATATCTAAATCAGAGCTTTGTGGCATGACAAAGATATTTTGCTATCTGAAATGTGAGGGATTAACATCCCTTAGAAGATAAGGTACATAATATTTACCTGAATGGCCCTCAAATTTGGGAATAATTGGAGATAGCAAAAAAAAATTCTTGGAATGTTGTAATTATAATAGTGTAAAAAGACACATATTTCTCCCTCTATCTCCCTAAAGCTGCAAAGGCTCTAAGGTCTCTGCAGATTTAAAAAAAAATTAAAATCTATTCCACTATGAGTGCAAAAGGAAAAAGCATTAAAACAGGGTGCAGGCCCATCTATATTTACTCAGAATTCAATTGTGTAAATATTTTGCAATAGATGGTTTATGATAGTCTACTATTTGGCAATAAACGTCATTAGCATTGGTGTTCTGATGTTTGATATTGCCAATTTGTTCCTTAACTGTTCGTTTGATTTACACAAATATATGTGACTGAATGTATCTATTCAGGAGAAAAGCCAACGCTACAGAATGTAAGTTTGATATCAGTGAGACTGGTAGCTGTCCATCAACAGCAATGGTAATAAGTCTGTCTGTAGAATTAATCATAATTCTGAGCCATAAGATTAGAATCCTAATCCAGGCGTTGACTTTAACACTTGGAACATCAGCTTCAAGCCTCAGGATACATTAGAGACCCATCAGGTTGCTTCATACCTATAGTATATAAAACAAAGGGAGGAGAATGGCATCATCTGCATAAAATAAGATTGGAAGATGTCCATCAGCTAATTTGAGCCTATTAATGCCAACTCTTTGAAGAGTTTTAATTAGGAAGTTAATTGGATAGCTAAAAAAAAAATAGTAAGAGTACAATGAATTCTTGCTTTACCCTCTCAGAGGCCTGAATACAATCAGAAAGATCCTTTGCCAAGTCACATCTTACCCTAAGGCCATTTTTTTCTATAGGTGATAAATTAATAATAAGATTAATCTATCTATAGATAACCTAAACCAGTCCAGATGTCATTATTAACTGGACATTATCAACTGTACTTTGAAATCAATAAAAGCTGCATATAAAGTCAGATCATGGTGATCTTGATATTTTTCCACCAAATGTAACTCTAGGCAGTGATCTCTGGAGGGCTGTCCTGTTGGAACCTCATTTGCTCAATATCAATTATTCCCCCATTTACCATCCTGGTATGAAATTTAATCTAATAGATAAAACCAGGTATACTGTTTGCTGATGATGTTCAAAAGGCTAATTGACCCATAGTTGGCTGGGTCATCCCTGCCACTCTTTTAAAATAGGAAAGCACTTATTGCTACTCCCTGCCCCTCAGTTATTTGAAATCCTAGCTATAGGATTAATATATGAGAAGATGGAGGCCAGCACTGGACCCCACCAGTTAGAGTTTTGGACTTGATTAACTTGGCTGGAATGCAGTCACTGGGGGGGGGGGGCTTTATTTCACTTAAGTGGGTTAATAATCCTTTTTAACCCCTGGCCTATGACTGGAGCCACTGAGGCAATGAGGATAAAGACACATGCATCACATAGTCCTCCTTACCAAAGTTTGACTCCTGCCTATAAGAGCACAATGTACATCAAATATTTTATTATCTTGAGATTGGTCTAAATAGGACCCAAACAAATAAAGAATCAGAGTACATATAGTCCTTGACTTACACCCTTTCATTTGGTAACCATTCGAATTTACAACAGCACTGGAAAAACTGACTTATGACCTTTTTTTCACACTTACGACTGTGGCAGCAGCCCCATGGTCACATGATCATAATTTAAACTGGCATGTATTGATGATGGTTGCAGTGTGTCAGGCTCATGTGATCCCCTTTTACAACCTTCCGATAAGCAACGTCAATGGGAAAGCCAGATTCACTTAACAACCGTGTTACTAACTTAATAAATGCAATATTCACTTAACAGTTGTGGCAAGAAAGGTCATAAAATGGAGCAAAACTCACTTAACTCTTGCTTAGTTATGGAAACTTTGGGCTCAGTTGTAGTTGTAAATTGAGGACTATTTGTATCCCTTTTCTTCCTCTGAAATTGTTGGGATATCCTATCTTCAAGAATCAAGAGAGTCATTCCATCTGCCTGTGTAGAAACCTACCCACCACTTGGCAGTTTAAACAAGCTTTAATTTGATTCCTGATTGGGCCCTGGATAAATTTATAAGTGAAAGTTAAAAGGAGGTGATTATCTTCAGACCTGGGAACTATGCCAAATACTTAAGGCATGGAGCCAATCTCTAGAAATTATTAAATGTTCCACAATATATCATCTATGATCTGACCAAAATGTGCACCGCCCAGGAAAGTCACTTGTAATGGAATCATTTAGCATTTGTAAGTTAAACCTATTTAAAATATGTACCAGCTTTAACCCAGCTAAACTCCATTTTGTATCCTTGAAGGATCCGGATATAAATCGTGGTTCAATAATTTATTCAGGAGGACAAGCATTAAAGTGCATTATATAGATTTTCAACATTGCAACCAATTTATGGATTAAAATCCCCATTAATTAAGATATATTAACAAGGGAATTTATTCAGGCAAAGAGCAAGAAAAAACTGAGGCAGTTTTCAAGTTTGGTTGATTTGGGAGGGAAGAGGATTAAAAACTGGTGCACAGTCAGCAGAATTGGTCAAAAATTAACAAGGCAGATATGGTATTCTCGAACTGGCCATTTCACAGTTTCAACCACAATTTTGAAGCTAAATAGACCAAGTCTTCCTTTTGACCTGCCACCTCTGAGGATAGCCTTGCAGAGAAAAAATATTTGGGGATTGAGAGCCTGAAAGAGAAAAATATTTGGGGATTGAAAATTCCCTTAGGATCCATGTCCAGAAAATTGTATCAAATTGGAACAAAAATCCCAGGAAATATGAACCTGCTTGCTTTGAAGTTCAACCAGCAATGTTTCATGACAGCGTGGTAAGATTATTGGTAAAGAGTAACTGTCAATTTACTAAATCCCTCTGGGTACTCTTTTCCACTGACTGCACAGGAGAAACAACACGTGGGTTAGAAAAAAGAACAGTCAAAGAAGAATGCCATGTCCCATGTTGTTGAATAGCATCTTGTATTTAAGATTATTCAAAATCAAGGTATATTTTGAGGAAGGAGCAAAGATCAAACTGAGGATGAGGATCGGAGAGTTATCGTTATCTATGCTCAGAACTTCTTTGGAAAAATTTAGGTTGCAAAGAAGAGTGGCAAGATAAAGATGGAACAACCACTGAGTGAATAGTCAGGTCCATTCAAGGAGGAGCTAGTGAAGACAGACCACATCCAGTAAGTGTTGGATGGGGTGGCGTCCAGTCCTTTGCTTTGAGGAGTGCCACAAGTCTCAACTCTCTCCCTGCTACATAATATCCATATCAAACGACTGATTGGAGTTATCAGTAGCTGAGGATATTGAGTTACACATCCCTGCCCCATGCTGTCCAAGTGATGTCACAGAGATTCTTCCTCAGTACCTGGAGGTATGAAAGTCTAGAAAGGGAAGAACAGGCTTTAACTTACCAAATGCCTGTGGGTTTTAGGACTTCTCACATCTAGACATTTTCTGTTGTTAACTCTGGATGGGATAACACTCCCAACCACAGCGTTAGAACACAATCCAGAGATCCTCTTGGACTCACAGCTCCTCCTTGAGGAGCAGATGGGAATTGTGACCAGGACAGCCTTTGACCAAATCCATCTTGATACCAATTGCATCCATTCCTAGATTAGGAATCACTGCTCAAAGTCATTCACACCCTACTGATTTTCCACCTGCACAATTACAATGTACTCCATTTGAGACTACCCTTGAAGAACATTCAGAAGCTGATCCAAAATGCAGCAGCAGCATGTATAATTCTAAGTGCACCACATCATGCCCATATAACTATGTGACCTGCACTGAATCCCAGTTGGTTTTCAGGTGCAATTCAAGATGCTGATTGTCACCTATAAAGTGGGAGCCAGGTTACTTGTGGGACTATTTTTCCTCAGTGGTGTATTTACATTCCTACCAGATCCAGAAGATTGAAATGCTCTGTGCCTTCTTGGTTAAGGGTATCACTTGATAAGATCTAGGAAGTGTGCCTTCTCTGTCATGGTGCCTACCTTATGAAAAGCTACTCTCTGGGACTTGGATAACTCTGTTGACCTTCTGGAAGACTTTGAAGACCTGGTTTTTTCTCCAGGTACTGGAGCTGGCATGTTAGTAGAGTCTGGAATATGCATGTTTATTTAAGGGTCCTTGACTAGATGCTTATTTAAAAAACTGGCTCTCTTAATAAGGATAATGCAAACCATGTTCTTGTTTAAAAATGGCAACATTTAAAACTTTTCACCAATCAAAACCACTATGCTTCTTTTGTTCAGATATTTAAAGATGTGCGCTGTTTATAAAAATTCTAAAATTGGTAGCTAGTGATCTATATTAGACAAATTTTATAAGTAAGATCTTGAAATTGATTCAGCTATATTATGAGTACGTGAAATAACTTCCATGTTATTTTTATATACTTAATAAAAAATTAAAAGAACTACAGGAAATGCATACGTGCTTTTGTGTCTTTTAATTTGAGCATTTTGTTAAAAGGGAGAATTGATTTGAATGAGAAGTAGGAGGAATAATGTATTTTTTTTCTTTTTCCAAAAATAATGTTGAACTTTTTAAAAAAAAAAACAACACGAATAAAGACAATACAAATTAAACCCAGGAAGTAAAAGTAAAACACAGAAAGAGAGAATAGAAAGTTCAAGGAAGAGTATTTTTAAAAAAACAAGGAATACCAAAAAGTCTGGGAATCCCTGATCTAGGTTGTACCGTATCCCTGGAAAAGAAGAGGAGTTTGCGGCAGCTGTCCCTGATTGGGCAGGACTACAACTCCCATCATCCAAGCTACACGAAGGCCACCCCAACCTCCTTTCTCTTTCTCCGGCGGCGGCAGCAGGAGGGGGGGGAAAACCCCTCGCAGACCTACCAGGAAGTCGTCAGGCGTGCGCGCGCGTGCGCAAAGCCACCGGAAACCCCGCAAGAGTGTGTACCGGGTTCCGACATTTCCGCTTCCAGGGCGGCGGTGACGACGGTAGCGGTAGGAATAGCAGCAGGAGCAGCGGCAGCGGTAGCGGAGGCGTTTTGCTTTGGTCTCCCCGAGAGAGGGGGAGCCGGCACGCCGGGAGTTTGAACTCAGGTGCGGGGCTGGCCTGCACGCGCGCAAGCGCGGCCGTCCCTTGGGAGAGGAGCGCGCGCACGCCTTAGTGCTGGCGGGGCTCGGCCGCCGCGCGCTGATTGTCCAGCCCGGGCGGGGAGACCGGGAAGGGAGGGGGGAGGCGTCGCGAGGCGGTGCATGCTCGTCCACGCGCTTTTCGGGCTCATTCTTTGCTCGCTCTCCCGGGCTTTACGCCGTGCAAATCGTCCGCGTCACCTGTTCGGCTGCCTATTTGCAGGGACCGCGAGGGCTTGTCTCTTGCAAGACAGGTGTACGATCGGAGATGGAGCAATGAGTCAGGTCTCTGATTCTTCCCACGGATTCCCTCTAACCTTCTTCTGGCTGCGCTGAATTAAGGAGTATCGGTTTAAATTCTGCTGCCAAGCACCGGGCTTCTTTGCAGCGCGAATTGCAACTTTCTGCAAGGTTTCATGTTGATCTTTCTGGAGCAAAAGGCTCGTAAATTGTGAAGTAGCTGTTACACATGCATCATGTTACTTCAAGTTGACCATGTCCTTAAAAGAGATTCTGAACCGTGAAATTGTTCATGGACATAACGGTAAAGAATTGGTTAGGATAAATAAACATTAGTCATTTTCACAGTTCTGTAGGATCCTCTCTGAGGAGATAACTTCGCATTAAAATATTTTTGGTGTGGGGAAAATGTTGACATGGATCCTTTTGTTCCTAAATACCAAACCTCAGTTTTGTGCGAACACTCGAGTCCATGCTGTGCGGTATATATCTAAAGGGTCAAGGATTCTTAATATTCCGATCTATTGAAAAATGAAGGAAAGGTTTTAAATAGGAAATAAGAATTTGTTTTGTGTCATATGTTTAATGTAGTTAAGCCAGAGGTCCTTGCGGTTGTATTTTTAAGCAATATGCTGTATTGCAATTATTGATATGGAAAGTTATATGGGCTTTTTCATACCCAACCCTCAACTTTTATTGCAGGTAGTCCTCAGCTAATGACCACAATTGAGCCCAAAATTTTACATTGCTATGTGAGACATTTGTTAAGCAAGTTTGCCCCATTTTATGACCTTGCTGCAGTTGTTAAGTGAATCATTGCCATTTAGTTAGTAACACGGTTGTGCTTCCCCATTGACTTTGCTTGTCAGAAGGTCTCAAAAGCTGTTCACACGACTCCGGGACACTGCAACTGTCAGAAATATGAATGAGTTGCCAAGCATCAAAATTTTGATCACATGACCCATGGGGATGTTGGCAATGGTCATAAATGTGAACAACAGTCATGCCACTTTTTTCAGTGCTGTTGTAACTTTGAATAGTCACTAAATAAACTGTTGTAAGTCGAGGACTACCTGTACTAATTTTCTTCATCTTTCTGCAGTTTTGGTTTTCTTCTCAGTGCCAGTTTACTCTTTTGTGCATTGTAACATATTTGGTTTCTTCGATGCAGCGCTATAAATTAATTAGTATTTCCTAACTCTAGTGCCTTTCACATGAATAAACTTCAGCTCCCAGAATTCCCAACTCAAAATGTTTTTTTCTGAAAATTTTTGGAAATTTTCATAATTGGTGAACACGATGTTATTGGTGCATAGGTATTGTAATGCTTACTTACACAGTCACATTGGTTTTGCTAAAAGGCATTATGTATTTCATTCTGTCAGTAATGTTAGATTTAAGGCTGGGTTGTGTAGAGTTAAAAACATTGGTTTTGAGTTTTAAACATTTTTTTTACTGAACTATAGTAATGAAGAGACTAGAATGTTCATATTAAATACCATAAATATTACATTAATAATTAAACCGAATGCTTATGTTTGGAGACTAGGTTAACTTTGTAAAGTTTTGTTCTCTATCTGAGCTACTTTGAGTATGTTAATGTCAGAATCAGATTCACATATACACTGCATATTACCTTCATTGCATGAGTATGACCAGTTGTTTAACTGCAGTACAGTATATCTGTTGTCTTGCTTAGATGGACTTTACAAAACATTGTGACTTTCTACATGATCGTTATATTTCTTACTGAAGGATTTTTTTAAAAAGAAAATAAGCAGATAGAAAATTTGTATGTTAATGTTGCATTATGATATTTTAATACAGAAAGATACAGATTGCCTGGATGATGTACTCAATCAGCAGTTCAGAATTTAGTGCAAGAGCTTGCAGAAATAATATATTTTACAGTTACTGTAGAGATGGGAACTTAGTAATAAGCAGAATACTTTAGTAGACTAGCGATACCAATACCTTTTGCTATTGCAGTAAAGCTGTCTGGTGTGTAATTATAATTTAAAAAAAATACTGATCTCACTTTTTCTTTTTAAAGATATATATATATTTCCCTTAACCCACAGGTGGAAGCTGGAGGTGGACGTACAGCAATATTGTGCTTCTTTGCAAAGAAGACCTCAACATCCTTTCCCCAGCAAGGGCCATCCTGAAGGGGGATTTAGATTTGGGGTGACTCATCTGCAAGAGCAGCACAGTCTGTAATTTTTCTCAGCTTTTAACAAGGCTGGGAAAACTTGCTGCACGCCATTCTGGACTCTCCGACTCCAGAAAGATGTCAACAAAGTGGAAGGTATTGGACGGGACCGGCGCAGAAACGATTTACTGAAAAATCTTTGTAGTCGTAAAATTCTTTCCTGGGCAAGAGAGAGAAAGCGTAAGGACTTGGCGTAATCTCCGTATTGAGGACTGTCAGACTAACGCGATGGCTCAGGTAACAGGCCCCGGTTCTCCCATCCTGTCCCACAGGAATCCATCATTCAGGAAGTGGCTGCAAAGAGCCATCTGTGATAATCCATTCTGTGTAACATAAACTGTTCAGCTCTTGATGGTCTGCTGCAGGAGTCAGTACTGTAAAGCTTGGAATGCTTGGACCCTCCTGGTCAAAGTTCTGGGGGTTATTACCAAGCTGTTCTGGCCCTCTTCTCACAGCCATGTTTGGAGAATGTGTTTGCTTTCTCTTACAGCCAGTTCCAGTTCAAGCTGGAAATGTCGTCGTATTTTTCTTGTCTTTCACTTCAAGCCTAGGGGCTTACATGTATGTTGGAGAAGGGGCTGATGGGAGAGGGAAGAAGAATGTCAAGGCACTTCTACTGCCCCAACCCCATTTTCCAGCTTCACGTTTCATCAGCAATATTCGACTGTAGTATCAAAGTTTCTAGGTAGTACTATTTTTTTCACAGTAGGGTTTGCAAAAAACAATATGGGACAAAGTAAATGTGTAAAACCTACATACAACTTTATACATATTTTTGTCTCTTTATCATCTTCAGACTACCCCAACAAGCCATCCCAGAAATTCAGCTTTGCTACCCAAATTGTGTCATTTGCCATATCCTTTGCAACCCACTGAGGGGGGGGGGAGAAAAAGTACACCCCAGCCATAGGAAAGTTGACTCTTTGTTTTATCCAATACATCAAACTGCATCTTTGATTGATCTTATAGCATTGAGTCTAATCCAGCGTTTACTGCTACAGTATATTTCTTTTTACATATATTTTATTTCCTGTTCTCCTTACTTCCTCAGTCCAATTATCAATATGTCTTGGGATCTTACAGTCTTGGGAAAATGTTCTTCTGCCCTAGTTTTCCATTAGTAGCTATTGCTGCTCCTGCATTATTAGCCTTTCAAGCTACTTTTCAAAAATCACAGTGTCATTCCAGAGCTCATTGCCCCATCAGGATGCCAGATACACTGTGGGGAAATTAAAATGGCAGCTCCAGTAGTAGCACTTATAGGCTCTACCTGATGGGCTTCTTTCCCAGAACCTGGCTGAGTTTTGCCACTGTTGACAATGCTTCTTTTTCTTCAGCAAGAAAAGATGCAAACAGAATCCCCACTGGCTGCAGGATCTGAGTCTAGTGGCAATTAGGGCTTTACTAATCCCACTTCTATTTGTTTCATTGTTCGTGGGGCTGGAGTGGGGTTGTCCGTTTCACTACCACTGAGGCTGATGAGGCCCCAGCCAAACCCAACTCCCAATTCTTCTGTTTTTTCTTCTTGGCTGACTTAGCTCTTCTCTGAAGTATTGTAATTCTCTTTCAATAGTTGTGATCATCTGCTACTAGATGCCTTTATTACCTCCAATATGAATGCCAGAATCTGGCACAAATGTTTAAATTGCTGCCATGCTGTACATCTATGCCTGTGCAGCCCCTGGGTTGCAGATCCAGCTACGACATTTGGCGTTGAAAGTTGTCACTTTGACTTATGCCTCATTTAAGATGTTGGGGGACAATGGGACATGCCTTTTGGGTTTTGCATTCTCCCTCTCCCATCTCCCTTCTTCTTTCACTTAATGAACATCTTCCACTTTCTTGCCAATCAACATGACTAACTTTGTGTATTGACCTCGGAGTGAGGCCCTGAAAGATGATTAAGCTGGGTCTCCAGACATTACAAAACTGTAGAGTTTCTGCTGTTTTATGGCTGTTTCTCAACATCTATATATGAGCAAAACATCAGAAGCAGTAGCCAAGGCTACCTGTGTAGTCTCTTAATTCTTTGGAGAAGAATTGATGGAAATGCTTTGCCTCAGGGAAACTGACCAATAGCCGTGGATTTAAGAAATATATACAGTACATATTTCTGTCTTTCTTCATGACCCTGCTAGCACAGATAATAAACAGTAACTTGTTGTGCGCAGGGGATAAGAATTGCCCCAGATAACAAAGGAACGATTTTCAGAAAAGCCAGTCCTTTTTTTCCTTGTTTTAACAGACAGATGTACACAGAAAGCTGAATTACTTAGATTTTGGTAGATGTGAAATGATTTCCAAAATACAGAAAGAAGAAGTAGAGTTATTCAGCTGTTCAGACCCACAGCAGAAACGTGCTTTGGAAGTGGCATTGGCATCATGATGGTCGTTTTGTGTTGGCACTTTCTTAAGGCGTGCCTGTTTCTCGGTGTGCACAAATAGCCATGCTCTCCCAGGAAAATACACATTTAAGCTAAGGATGGGGGGGAGCAGGGAACAGGGTAGGATAAACTTGTGACACTCTTATCAGTGCTTCCTTAATTCACAAACATATATGCCTGAAATCACATGGCTTTTGTGCGGGTCCAGGAAATATGTAGATTTTTTAAAGAAGGTGCCAGCAGGTGCCCTGAGCCTGCCCCCATCTCTTATGCACCTTTTGGGATTTGGATCCAAAGCTGGTTCAGGTTGTTCTTTCATGGAAACTGTTGAATTAACCTTCCTGACCTAATGAGAGTCTTCTCTCTCATCAGACCTTAATGACATTCACCAATCTTCAGTGGTAAACTTCCACAACCTGCAGCAGTATGACTGTATTGTCAGATTGTAGCCCACCTCTTAAAAGACACAGCTGCAATCTTACAGGGATGACTACTTTGTTTGGAATCAGCTTGGCTGCATCGGTTGATGTTATTGTGCTTTTTTCTTCCCCCCCCCCCCCCCCC
>NW_015386858.1:865208-881226 GCF_001527695.2 Protobothrops mucrosquamatus | reverse complement strand
GTTGTTCTCTGTCCCAGACACGTTGGATGACAAGAGCAGAGAAAACAGGATTGGGGCAAGGGAGGCTCGGCTTTCAAATTGCCAGATTTAAATTTTGAGCCATTGTAGCCAGTGTCCTCCTTTCTGTCCACCAGGGTCATCGCAAGGAGAGCGAGAAATCACGTAGTCGGAAGGAAGAAGAAACAGCAGAAGGGTCTCCTCCTAAAAAATCCCTTAAAAAGGCAGGTAATCTTTCATTATATGGCCTAGTAAAGATCCAGCCCTCCAAAGAAGGCCTCAGAAGCCGTCAGATGATGGAACTAAAAAACAGAGGCTATCAGCTGTGGAAGTGTGTTCTCCCACCCACCCAACACCCACCCCCATATTGGTGAGCAGGGCTGTGACTTATTTTCAGGAAATTTCTACCTAGTTTCTAAACCCGAAGTAGCTTACAGTTTAAATATGTGAAACAACAATAATGAAAGCGCCGATTGTACAGTTCAGTTTTAGAAAGAGTTACAAGAGACAGGCTTAAAGCAAGCGCCTCACTTTAAAAATCAGGAGCAAAACAGCTAAATGAAAACTGTTAAAAAGCATGATGAAAGAAAAAGCATGTACCAGCCTTCCAATATTCAACAGAAGGGGGTAAGTGGGATTGTTATTGTAAGGTATTCCCAGGCAGGAGTGTCACCGCTAACAAGGCCTGTCCTTGTGTTCACAACAAGGAAGCCTTTGGGGCTAGGCTGGCAAAACATGGGCAGGGCTTCAAGGGCTGACGGCAGGGTTTGAGCGGCTTCATGCAGGTGGGCAGGTGAGAACTTAATAATTAATAACCAGTACTTTGCCTTGTGCTTTGGGAACCAATGAAAACCAGATTTTTTTGGGGGGGGGGGACTTTGTATAATACGTTGTGAGAAGACGACCATTTAAAACCACTTTGGCCACTACCCCTTAATAAACTGCTGGGGTTTCTGCACACTTTTCAGGACAACCTTAGATGGACTCTTAGCCAAATGCTGGCTGAGAGTAATTTAGACTGGCCAAATCAGCAGGAACTGAAAAATCTAGCAGTTTGCACAAGCTGAAGATAAGCAAAGCCACAGCCATTGCTACAGTGTGTATGACAGCCCATGAAACTTCCATGGGAATGCATCCCTGTCTAGCACAAGCTTTTATCTTTGTACATTTTTTTTATGATTGTAAGCCATCCAGATTTACCCTGAGGTAAGATGGGTGGCCCATAAATTTGTTTGTTTATAAATAAATAAATTTAATAGTTAACTTCTCCACCTGCTTGATTATTTTAAATAGTTCTTCATGTGTTTCTGAAGAATAAGAAATAGGAGAACTTTATTGTTAGGCTTGTGCAACATCTGTGCCAAATTTCTTTCTGCTCCTTTCCAAACAGGTCAGCCTGTTAATGATCATTATCCCTAGTCATGGTACCCAATAAGATTTGTCATCTAATACAGCTGTAAGGCAGAAAGTTAGGATTAGTCAGACAAGTTGTCAGATGCTTGACCATGAGGCTTCCCCCCCCCCTCACTTAGTGTCTGCTGCATATTATAAGACAGGGGTCTTCAAACTGAGCCCTTTTATGACTTGCGGACTTCAACTCCCAGAAATCCTCATCCAGCACGCTGGCTGCGGAATTCTGGGAGTTGAAGTCCACAAGTCATAAAAGGGCCAAGTTTGAAGACCCCTGTTATAAGACATCATCCTGTGGCTTGTGGTTGTAGCAATATGGTTAGTTAGTGTCCTTGAATCTACTTTAATTCTTATGGCCGAATTACAAGGCACATAGATACTGTTGTTGCATCCAGCATCTATTGCATTAGGATAATTCAGATGAAGAATAGGAGCTTAGCAATCATTATGTGACCTTTTAAAATAAATATTGTTTTTCTATGAAATATAAAAAACCCTCTCTTAGTGTCTTTGGAACTGTACTCTGAGTTCAGTGGATAAATCTCTGGTGGTAAACCATAAGAATTGAAGAAAATACTATTCAGCTGGAGTAAATGAGATTAACAGAATTGGGCCAAAGTGCATTTTATATATTTAGTTAGGGTTAATGCTGTCAGATTACTTATTTTCCCAAGATTTCTATTCTCTTTTAAAACTGCCCATCTGCTCTTAACAGACTATGCTCAATACTTTTAGACACCCTAACAAACCCTCAAGGGAAGGCTGGGTTTCTTTCTGTGGAATTGCCCCATAACACCCAAGACAGTGAAATAAATTGTTGGAGGCAGAGCAGATATTTGCTGGAAGCTCCATGTTAATTACAGCAGTTCCTCTCCAGAATGTTGCAATCTTATCCAAAACAGCCCAGAGGAGTTTGTGCATTTTTGGAAGTGTGTTTCCCGAACAGGAAGTGGATTGTAATGCTCCCAAGAAAAATCACTTCCTGGCCTGGAAACTCACAAGCCACTCCGCACTTCTCAAATGCAGAGGAAAAACAGATTGCTTGGCACATGCCTATCATATATTAAGCTAAATGAGATTAAGTGGAAGTGGGCAAATATCCACCTTGTTTCTGTTGAAGATCAACCTATTTCCACTAGGGGTCAAATATCAGATATTTTTGCATTTTTAATAGCAGAACATCTGTGTAATTAAAAAAAAAATCCAGGCAATCTGTTCCATACCAAACAAAGCTAAAGAGGCAACCTGTATCATGTCAACGCTGCTAACATCCGATGTTTTTGCTTTGACAACAGATGGAGATGCAACCCTTTTCTTCTTATGGTTTACTCTTAGAGTTAGACCTAGAGTTAGATGATGCTGGGGGGAGGAATGTGCAAGTGAGTTTAGCTAGACATAATAATACTGAACCTAGTTTGTGAACCAAGGTTATTGAAATAAGAGATGATAAGAATTGGTGGGTTGGAGAACTGGAGGGAAAGCCTGCATTTCAAACTAATTGGAGAATGTGATTTATGACTGTTAATTGGAGGAGGGGATTGTGCTTAGATACTATGTGCTAAGGGGAGGGGAATCCAGTTTTTGGTAAACAATGCCTCAAAGTTCTTTGAAGAGTTTTATCTGTCAAAACCATGACATATCAACTGTAAAAATTTAAAATAGTTACGTAAGAGGTGCTTTGTTTTCTTCCACCGTGTTGTGCAATTCATTCTGCTATGGCTTGGGGAGAGTGGACAGTCTGTAGCAGCATCCCCGTAACCGTTTGGGCACCAGGGACTGGTTCCGTGGAGAGAGGTTTTTCCGTGGACCGGAGGGAGCGTGGTTTTGTGTGCTGCCTGCATCCTGTGGATGTGGCTCCGCTTGTTTGCATGACCTGGTTTCTGGCATGCCGTAGATCAGTGCCAGTCCACGGACATGGGGTTGCCCCCCCCCCCCGGTCTATAGAGGAGGCAGAAGTACTGTATAAGCACTGACAAATGTCTTAGCTAAACCTCCTGACAGGTGTGCAAACACTCAGTTGGAAGATATGCCTGGATAGGCATGTTGCCTGTTTGCTGAGAAGTTGTTTTATGCTTGCTTGCAGGTAATGGTGATAGAGCAGAATGGATCCTTCCAGGTCCGGATTCCCAAGAATTTTATTTGCGAGCACTGTTTTGGAGCATTCCGGAGCAGTTATCACCTTAAGAGACATATCCTTATTCATACTGGTAAGCCTAGGGTCATTTGCCAGTTGATAAGCTTAACTAAGGCATCTTGCTATCGGAAATAGGCAGTGTGTGTGTGTGTGTGTGTGTGTGTGTGTCAGACCTTGATCTAGATTGTAAATGATAAGTGTGTGTGTGTGTGTGTGAGCTCCTATCTTCACCCTGGAAGTAGTTTCAGCAGTCTTAAGTCTTGTAACTGGAAAGTGTAGTAAAGGAAGTTTAGTAGCACTACCTCAACTTATGACCAATTGCTTAGTGACTGGTAATAGTGGTGACAGATCTCCCCAGTGGTACTTACGACCTGGTTATGAAATTCGAACACACACACACACGTGCACACACATTGCGGCTGCATTTTTAGGTGCTTGGCAAGTGGCCTGCATTTATGACCATTTGCAGTGTCCCATGGTCACATTTTATGACAGTTTCGCCGAAAAAAACCCAGCATTTACTTCTAATTTCCAGCAAAACCAGCCCGTAGCGAACAGTGGGTTTACTTAACAACCATCGCAGAAAAGATTGTAAAATCAGTCACACAGGCGACTTGCTTTAATGATTGTCATGACTTATAACTGTAATGGGCCGGCTTTATTATGGTTGTAAGTCAAGGACTACTTGTACTGATTGTGATGCAGAGACCTAATTCACCACAACCTGCAAAAGGGCGATCAAATGTTGTTCTCCATTCGCTGAAACAATTTCTATCCAGGTTATAGCAGAATCCTTACGTATCGATGCCTCTCTCAAATTCAGACTTAATGTTCTGCAGTTTATGTGTTCAGGGAACAAAATCGTTAGCTTTAAAACATCATTCCGGTCAGTTGCCATGTCCTTGGGCTACCAGTAGATGGCGCTCTTCTCTTTGAAATGCATCAGTCAAAGGCTCAGGCTGGATGCTGGCTTAAAAGTAATTTGGACCTTTGAGATTGATGAATTATATCAAGGAGAGAGCAATGTTTACATGTCTTCGTGTAGATTAGCCATGGAACCTTACTGTAAATATTCCGCACTTCATTCTTCCAAGCATTCTGAAATCTATAGTATAACCCAGTGATGGCGAACCTTTTAGAGACCGAGTGCCCAAACTGAAACCCAAAACCCACTTATGTATCGTCTGGTGCCGGATGGGCGTGGCTCATTGGGTGGGCGTGTCCCATTGGCTGGGCGTGGCTGCAGTGGTAACCGCAGACTGGGTGGGACTAACAAGTTCAATCAATCAATTCCAACTTTGCGAGATCTTTTTTTTCCCCACGAGAAGTTGAAATTGACAGATTGAACCTTTTTTTTTTTTTGCACACGGCGGCGGAGGCCTAAAGCGAAAAGGTTTTATAAAACCCAGCTGAAGGCCTAGGACTGGGGCGATGGCGCGCGTGCCCACAGAGAGGGCTCTGAGTGCCGCCTCTGGCACCCGTGCCATAGGTTCGCCACCACTGGTATAACCAATGGAGTGGCAAAGTAGCTCTGGTTACTGTAGAAGAGATACTCTTGGTTTCTTCTGCCATCTTTCACATGGCAGAAAGGGGGAGGGTTTCTTAATCTGAACCGAACAAATTATTAACCAGTATTTTAATTGCCTAGTAAATTTCAGTAATATGCCTATTTTTTTAAAAAAAAAAAAGGTTCAGAAGGAATACTTTGGATTTTAGGTGAGCACAGTTCTTCTCTGTTATCCATGAAAGTCGCTGGACTTTTTCCAGGCTGCCCAATGGGCCTGAAAAACTATTGCAGCAGTAGCTGATGCTTCAAGTAGTTAATCCATTAAAGTTAATGTGATTCTTGAAGTAGCCAGTTTTTAAAAAAATCGCTTTCAACTTGCAAGCCTGAAGAAAGTCAGGCTTTTTAAATAAACAGCAAGGACATATTGTGTTTGCATAAGGCAGGAGTCTTCAAGCTTGGCCCTTTTATGACTTGTGGACTTCAACTCCCAGAGTTCTTCAGCCAGAGTGCCTGGCTGAGGAATTCTGGGAGGTGAAGTCCATAAGTCATAAAAGGGCCAAGTTTGAAAACCCCTGGCATAAGGCCTGGAACATTTCTTCCAAATCCTGGATCATTTTTGAAATACGCATCACTCTAATAAGTACTAAAGCTTCCTGCCTATTTATGCACCAAATCTCTAGAGCACGGGTGTCAAATTCGATTGTGTCATATGACGTATTGTGACATTTTTTTGCCTTTGCAGATCTGGGGTGGGCGTGCCCTATGTGTGACCCATCCGGCCCATGGGCTGCCAGTTTGACACCCCTGCCCTAGAGTGTGCTCATCTTTAGAATTAAATAAAGGGATATTTTTTTAAAAATATCTCTTTGTGATATCATGGAAGAGAACCATCTA
The DNA here is from genome assembly GCF_001527695.2 of Protobothrops mucrosquamatus. Lineage (NCBI taxonomy): Eukaryota > Metazoa > Chordata > Lepidosauria > Squamata > Viperidae > Protobothrops > Protobothrops mucrosquamatus. The sequence continues at coordinate 875,284 of NW_015386858.1, read as the reverse complement.
TTCCTTCAGGCCTGGGACTGTAAGGAAAAGGTTCGTCTTATTTCTTTTCTAAAACACTGGATGCACGAAGAGCAGCTTCCTCCATGTAGAAATAGGCTTGCAGAAATAATCTCCAGCTCTTGATGAACTAGACACCAGGGCTTCCAAATTCACAATCGGGGCCTGCCTTGCCAAGAGAAAAGTAAGGTTAGGAGAGGGAAGAGTGAGAAATGACATCGCATTTTCATTTGGGTCTGGAGTGTCCTGTAGCATACAGTCCACCAAGAACATCTCTTGCTTCAGTGTCTTGCATGTCTTCCCTAGGAATCTCTGCTTTGTATGGTTAGATCTTTGCTTAGAAGGATTCTTGCCACCTTGTTTCCTCTAAAAGTATAGGGGTTACAACTCCGGAAATAATTAGCTCCTCCCTACCCTCTGTTAAAGGAGAGAAGCCTTTTGAATGTGACGTGTGTGACATGCGCTTCATCCAGAAGTACCATCTGGAGCGCCACAAGCGTGTCCACAGTGGAGAGAAGCCATATCAGTGTGAACGCTGCCTGCAGGTAAGAACTCTTTTCATTTGTCTTCCACATGTAGAGTGGAAATCTTGGCAGATGTGTGTTAAGACTTCGCATTAGCGTAGAGAAGAGCACTACAACCTATATCCACAACTGGACCATCTGTGGTCTGCTTCTTGGATGCATTTGCCAGATTCCTTTCAACGTTTGCCCAAACCACCTCCTCTTGACTGGCTTGTGCAACTGTAAGCTGTGTCCCTCTAGAACTAGATTACTCCTGCTTTATCCCCCTTCCCTTCGGGAGAACAGGCCTATGTGCATGGCTGCCAAGCCCATCTCCTTCTCTTCCATCCCCTTGCATGGCCAGCCCCATTCACTGTCCTGGTGGAGTCACACCAGTCCTATCCCTGGCCCTCTCATTGGCCTTGTTTCTTTCAGCCAGCTCAGATCATCTCTTCATCTTTGCCCCAATGCTCACCACGATTTTTCATCCCCGCCAAAATGTCCCTGACTCCCCCACTCCCTTGAGCTTCTTTTTTGTTTCTTCTGGAAAGCCTTCTCCGAGGTTGATAAAATGAGGACCCAGATTGTTGAGGGGCAATATGCTGACTTTGTAAACTGCTTAGAGAGGGCTGTAAAGCACTGTGAAGTGGTATATAAGTCTATGTGCTATTGCTACACTCATTTTAAAACTCTTTCCCCTTTCTCTTCCTGACCGCTAAGTGGCTGTAGCATCCGTCAGTAGACATTCCAGTCTTCACCATCTAGGCAATCATGCAGGGTTCATTTTTCTTTTCTTAGTAGCATGTCAGTTCTTTTAAGGTGGGACTGAAAAACATGTTGGTCTGAATGTCATTCAATTTAATTCATTTCACAGTTAAAGTTTTCAGTGGCTAAGTTGAGAGGTTTGGGTGTCAGATGAAATAACTGCATATAAGTAATGTCATTTTTAAAGCTGGAAAATTGACCTTATTTTAAAGGTGGGAATTGGTTGTGAGAAATTAAATAACTGACGGAGAAATCAGTTAACTAACCAGTAATTGTTAATATAGTTAAAGTTTTATTTAAATAGTGGCCCATCTTTGTTGTTCAGTCCATGTTCTTCTCCTAAAGCATAGCCCTTGATAGTCCACTCAAAGGCCTCATTAGTCCATCTGAAATTACACACTTTTTTCTCCCATGTGTCAAGAAAATTCTGTCCGCTGTGGGTTTTGTTGTCATTCCAGAATTGTGATCTGGCATTCCTAAGGAAGGGTCCAGAATTTCATGAATGAGTTTGAACTGGCCAGCCTGGATTTTAGTTCTGTGTCTCTGCAAAAGTAAAACCAATGCAACAAATCCTGCATTCTAGTTGAGGTTCAGCTTCTTCTTTTTTTAAAATCCTCTGAAAAGTCACTGTGGAGCACAGAATATTCCATCTTCCTTCTCCCTTTTTCTTGAAGGGCAACTCTATGAGGGATTGGTGGAGAAAGTATAATTCCTTCAAAGTGAGCTTCCCTGACAGAAGGAGGGTTTGCCCCAGTCGCAAAGGCCCACTGTCCTGCGTTCGGTTTTCAGTTGCACTGACCTAGAGCAGGGCTTTTCAACCTTTTCACCCATTGTACCACTTTTAGGATATGGCAATATCCGAGTACCACCAGTTGCCTAGCAAGGTGTCAAAAACTTGATGACCCAAAAAAAAAGGAAAAAAGTGATGAAATACAGGTAGTCCTCGACTTACAACAGTTCGCTTAGTGACAGTTACAATGGCACTGAAAAAAGTGCCCCCCAAGCCACAGCCAAGCAAGACACCTGCCTGCCCACCCGGTGGCGCTCTTCCTCCTGTCCGAGGTTTTCATTGTTGTGAGCATTTCTGTTGAGGATTGGCAGTGGGGGTGGGGTGGGGGGGTGTTTGGTTTTTATTCCCCCCGTCTGCTGGGTGGTTGCAGCAGGTTTTGGTCATTTCACATGACCCTGGGACACTGTGACCTTCATAAATATGAATCAGTTGCCAAGCATCTGAATGTAAATCACAAGACCCTGGAGATGCTGCAATATTCCAGCTGATCGGCGCTTCTTCTGGGCTCAGCAGAAGTGCCAGGATCAATGCCGAGCTCCAGCTGGAGCCTGGCGCTGATCCTGGCGCTTCCACTGAGCCCTGAGAGCCCTGCAGCTCCAGCCATCTCTCACTCAGGCTTGTGCGGTGCTGCCATCGGTTCCGCTCATTCCCCTCCCCTGCTACCACTTTTCTAGGATGGTTGCGTACCACCTGCCAGGTGCCAATGTACCACAGGTGGAACCCGTACCACTGGTTGAAAAGCCCTGACCTACAATACAGGGTTTATGGCTTTGCTTTTGGTTTTACATAGAGCAGGGGTGGGAACGATGGCCCTTGTGGACTTCCTGCTGGTTTAGCAATTCTTGGGGGGGGGGTGTTGAAGTCCACAAGTCATAAAGGAACCATCGTTCCCCACCTCTGGCATAGAGTCTTGTCTCTTTGGTCATCTCTCCGGATTTATTTTTTCTCTCCTTTCCCTTTCACAGAGCTTCTCCAGGACAGACCGGTTGCTGAGACACAAACGAATGTGCCAGGGCTGCCCCAGCAAAGCATCCGACTCCCAGCTACTGCTTTAGAGTTGGGCCAGAGAAGAGGCTTTTTAAGAAGGAGCCGGGACGTCCACCAGATGCTCTGGGAGTGGGCTTGTTCACCTGCTTGTGTTTTGCGCCTGGGTTTGCCTGCTGAGCCTACTCCTGTGGAAGGAGCAGAGCTGAAAGTGGGCACAGACTTCAACTATGGTCGTGACACTGTAAATAAATGGAGGACAAAGCAGGGCTGGCTCCCAGCCATTTTGGGACGCTGGCTGCAGTTGTGGATAAACATTGCCAAGGGTGCGCTTTCTGTTTCTGTTTAGTTTCTTTGAAATTATCACCATTTGCCTCAGGAAAGGCTTTGAAAGCATTGCGGGGGGGGGGGCCCTTCTGCGAGCCATTCCGACCAGATCCGGTGCTCTCAATTAACAGACGATCTGCCAGATGGCTTGATATTTGGGCTTGCAAAAGTGGGAGAACAACAGGCAAATATTTTATGGGGGGGGGGAAACAAAAACAGTGATCACCGCCAGTCGAGCAGCGAACTATTTTGCGGAGCTGATCCACTACCTGGAACGGATTAGCAGCAGCAGGATACTGCACTCTGGCATCACAGGAGACTGTCTCATTTACGCTTGGGCATAAGGTCTATGGGACTTTTTTTTTCTTTCCGTGCTATTCTCTTAACCGTGATTAGTGGTCTCAACTTTCAGGTTTCAAGAAACAAGGGCTGCAGAAGGTGACAGATGCTGTTGGGTCGACATAGAGATCTACCTTAGATGTGTTCCATTTATCAAGATCCGGTTGATATTCAGCTGGCTGGAAGGCTCTGTTTTCCTCCCAGGAGAGGAGGATAATTGTGTGCGATCCCTTCGCTTTCCCTTGTAAATAGCCATCCATTCAGGACCTACCTGTTACATATCCTTTCACGTGGAATTCAGAGCTTTCTTAGGCGGCAATCCTGTTTCCGTATAAATAATATGAAGCGCCAGCTCTAGTCCGTGGGCACCCATCTCCTAAGCCTCATGCTGAAGAACTGTGGTCTCTGTGGGGGGAGAGGAGGGGAGGACCTCTTGATATGTCACTTGGAATAAAATACTCCTTAGGAGGACTAAGGGTCAGCATTCCCATGCACCATGAATTCTGATTGCTCCTGGGATGCTTCGTTGAAGTTTGAAAATAAGGCTTGTTGCCAATATGCAATTTTATATATATATATATGTTATTATTTCAGCATAGTTGCAACAGGCAGTGGCAGGTTTGCAAGGGACAGCAGGAACCCTCCCAAACCCCTTGTCCCCCACCGTCAACATTTACAAAGGTCTTTCTATAGGGCAAGTAATAATTTGTCTCTTGAGTCTGGAATAAACTTGTTAGAGGAGCGAACACCTTCCATCTGAATGATAGATGCAAATCCCACTTGGGCTTCAAATACATCCCTCCCTGAATTAACTTCTCTTGAGTTATGCCTTGCTTAAAGTACCTTGCTTTAAGATAGGATTTAACCAAGGGCTGTGTTGGTAAAGGAATGGTGATCTTTGGTCATGCTGGAGAGCTTCGTTGTTGAGGGGCTGCATTTCTGCCTATGCAACTAGAAAGGTTTTATAAACACAGATGGGATACTTTAGATGACTGTTTTTCAAACTTGACAACTTTTAAGATGTGTGGGCTTCTTAACTCCCAGATGTGTGGCTGGGAAATTTTGGGAGCTGATCTTAAAAATTGCCAAATTTGAAAAATTCAAGATTGTTGCCCCCCCCTCCCCTCCTTTCAACTATTTAAGAGATTCCAGTGTACTAGCAAGAGGCATTGTTCTTTTGATCATCTTTCTTCTTGCCTAGGGATCATGGGAGTTGTAATCCAATAAATCTGGAGAACATTAGCTTGGGGAATGTTACTGTAGAGGAGATCATTTTTTTTTTTTAATAAAAGCTCTTTGATTCCCCTTCCCTTCTTCATTGGAAGAGCCAATATTATTCACAGCCTAAAATTAACATCGGCTTTTAGTTTGCAGTTTCTAGGAATGATTAGGACATCCCAAACTCCTACAGGTTTGTTGCAGTTTTGGTGGGGCTGATAAAAATGAAAATGGCTGCTCTTTAGAAAAAAAACATACCACCCTAATATCTTTCAGTTTCCTGAGGATTGTTTTTCACCAAAAGGAAATAAAATAATTGCTATAGGGAAAAGTTTGAGGAAATGTAGATATTTAGGAAAAAGGGGGGGGGAAGGAAATTGGAATGTAACTGTTTCAGGGGAAAGTAGCAATGTGCTCAGGTGGGAGAAAAAAAACTTGCTTGAGTAGATGAAATCTCTTTGTCAAGTACTAGATGTATTTTTCTGTCCTTCTGGTCCTAATCCAATAATTGAGACATGGCATTATAAAGCATATTCACTGTTGCCTAGTATTTCCCTAAGAGACGAGGTGAATCTCTTGAGTGAACCGCCTCATACTGCCGAATCCTTTACGTGCCAAGCAGAGTAATGACTTGGCTCTTTGGGGTCCTCTAAAGCATGTGCAGCTTTAGTAACACAGGGATGTGTCTTGCTTAGGCTCTGCGTCTTGCTAGGGTGCTGCCATAGGAACTCGGGAGGCTAGTTAACACGATGTACTCTGGGAGAGGAATTCTACATTCTTGACCAGCGCAGTCATTTATCAACAATCTAGATAGGCATTAATTGGTATCTGACAATTTCTGTTGTCCAGCTCTCTTTCCTTGTTCAGGAGTGAAGGAAGAAGAATGTTAACCTCAAAAACAAATTACATGTGAGATTCATTGCTGAATTTTGCTCAGAAGTGAAGTACAGTATGATGGTGTTGATGGGGGAGAAGGCAGAAAGAGTAACTATAACAATTCAGTGAATAATTTTAATAATTGGACAGAATAATACGGTTCAAGCATTTGTTCTGTTAAATCGCCTGCAGGCAGTAAGTTAGCGAAATGGGGGGGAAACAGTTTTCTGTGGAAGGAGGTTTTATTTAAACAAATAGCTTGACCCTCCCTAATGAAATTGATAGTATCTATTAATTGCTGTTGGTTCATCTCGACTCGAAATGTTAATGCAGTGGTTATAATTGCACTAAGGTCTTTGCATTTTCTTTTTCTTTTTCTTTGCAGAGATGAAATTGAAAGGAAGTGAAACTTGCCTGGAAGTTTCACTGATTGCCACTCTTTAAAGTGCAAGGGACCAAAACCATATCAGAACGATTTATTTTTTTTTTCAAATAAAATTATGCAGAGGCAGTGAGGTGAAAAGAGAACTAATATGCTCAAGGTTCAGGAAAGTGAGACTTAGCTTTTAGGTAAAAACAATGTACTGTTTTAAAATATTCAGTACCAGCACAATGGATGGAATTGCTTTGACATGTTTGTATCAAAGAGATGGATGAATTGGATGGCTTGGCAATTCCAGGTCACGGCAGACTGGAAAATGGGGTTCTTTGGAATGGAAATGGAAAATGTGAAAATGTGCTTCCTTTGTGGGAACATAAGAGACAGACAATTTTACCAACACAGTCTTATGGTAATGTCTCTCCTGGAGATGGAGAAGCCAGTCTTTAGAGTGTATGTGTGATGAGTTTCCCCTGTTATCTTTGTCCAACCTGAATATGTTGCTTATACACACAGCCCCCCCCCCAGGAGATATACAAGTCCAGACCTCTGTAATTCTGACAGGTAATGTCTTTTGTGTGTGCAAAACGACAGTGTATGCAAGCCAACCTGTGTGAAAGTCAGGTGGATTGGAACTTTGTGTACCCTGAGGAGTGCCTGTATTTGTGTTGCACTAAAGTGTAGCCAAGGGCACATTTTTTGAAGGAGCTTTATTTGCCCCTTGTCCTCCATCATACTAACTTCCCTCCATGGAAGTGAGAAATCCCATTTTGACAGTGGATGCCATTGGGAACTGTTGCTATTCCCATTCCTTTCGTTGGGTGCTGGTAGCAGAAGGACAAATTGTGCTTGTCACATGGATTGGGTGCCTTAAGGTGCTTTCCGATGTGCTGCTGCTGGTCTTAATTTAGGAGTTTGTTCAAATAGGAAGAAAATGTGACGGATCTTTTCTTGCAGTTCATTTTTTGGCTTTTACATAGTCCTCCTGAAAGGAAGAAAACAATCTAGCACTTCAGCCTGACCAGATACCCTGTGGACTGAATGTGAAGGTCCAATAGCTTTTTCTAAGATAATTTATTTTCCTTCCCTTTAACTCAACTGATTTCGCAGGGAAGGGAATTGGGGCAGGGTTGTGTTACCCTAGGACAGGATCACTTTTAAATTGTAGTTTTTATAAGATGCTATAAACTTGTATCTTTTTACCATTACAGTGTGGTGTCTTTTCCTTTTTGTGTGAGTGTTCTATTTCAGTAATTGGAATAAACTCGGCTTGCTTTCCTTCCCAAACCTTAGCTTCACTGCTTCTCCATACCATTAGCTTGGGTGTTACATATTCTTTGACCAGTTTGTTTTATTCTGCCGTGTACTTGGATGAAGGACCTGCAGTGGAACACAGGAACAGAGAAGATGGCACCATACTGTCTTCACCAGATTTGAATTATCTTTTGGTTTTCTGAAGTTGCATTCCAGTGGTGGACAAGATCATAGCCAGAGTGGTAGGGCTGACTTTAAAAGATAAGTTGCTGGTCCATACTGATCATAGCTCTGTCAACAGCTCTCTGGGCTTTCAGGCAGAAATCTCTCAGTTCTAGATCTAGGAGAATATGCATTCCTAATAGAAAAGGGGGAAAAAAACATCAGGTTCATGTTAACAATATATGTTGCAGCGATAGCTGCTCAGAATATTACTGTAGGTGTGCTGTGGGGAAGAGGTAGGCTTTAGGTTGATTATGGCCCGATCAGTGGTGGTGCTGGAAGCTAAACAACCTGTTCCTAAACTTCTAGGTTTATGGTTCCAAAAATACCCCACTTTCAACCTTGGGCATATTGGTAGACTACAGAAACTTTAAACCACCTAACTTTATTGGAAGGAAGAGGTGTCTGCTCCTGTTAGACCATTTCACTTTTGCTGAATTAGTGCTGTCTATCCACCATTAAGTCATCACTAAATTAGTCCAGTGTGAAATTGGATTGCCAGAAGAATACAAGGAGAAACCCAATGCTAAAAGATGCAGCTTTGCCAGGGCTGTGTGAATCTGAAGGCACATCGGCTACTGGGTCCATCCTTTAGGGATACAATAGCAGAATGGGTGACAAAGTTGATTGTGGGCCCAAAGCTTGAAATGATCCCTATTTTATTTTTTTATTAGGATGTTTTTATCCTGCCTTTTATTTATAAGCAACTGAAGATGGTGAACCTACTAATACTACTACTATTTTCCTCATAACAGCAACTCTGAGGTAGGTTGGGCTGAGAGAGAGTGACTGGCCCAAAGTCATCCAGCTGGTTTTCATGCCTAAGGCGAAACTAGAATTCACAGTCTCCTGGTTTCTAGGCCAACACCTTCACCACTACACTAAACAAACTTGTCTATGACTATCCCTATCCCTATGACTTCATCTCAGTAAGTGGGAGTGTTTAATAAACATTTTGTGGCTTTTGTTGCCACCACCAATAGAGCCAAGGATAATGTAAGGTTATTTTACCTATGGGCTGGAGGTGAAATGAAAGCCGCACCACAGGGACCCATCAGAAAGAAAGATCTTTCCAGGGTAAGTTTATGCCATGGGTAGGTGCAAGTGAGGAATGACCCTTATTAACAGTACTGGGGACAGTGGCAGCCCATCTACAGATCAGTGTGGATGAACCATTTCAAAGAGATTCACCAGAAAGTGAGGCATATGCAAGAGATGTTAGGTTTTGCTCAAGATGAATATTAATTTTATGCATAATGCTGAAGAACAGCTGCAGCATTTCAGGTCCCTGATCAATGTGCTATGTATTTCCAAGCACAAAACACACCCTGTCAAATAAAAGCACAGTACAATAAAGATTTTATTGATCGACCACTTTGAGATTTTGCTACACATGTTGATTCATTATTTCAATCCCATTTGAGATTAGTTTGTGATGTAGGTCGAACTACATCTAGCGCTTGCTCAGGGGAAAATTTTCACGCAGATGTCTCTCCTCCAAAGTCATAAAGTATCTTCAGCTGTTGGCACAATGTTGTCAAGTTTTGTTTGCAATGTTTTCATAACCATTGTCCTGGGGGTTGATGACTGTTGTGGCACTCCTGAACCTGAAGTTGTTCACCTGAAAAAAGAAATCGGAAGATCAGGGCAAAATGCAAATGCTGAATTTGTAGCTTGATTCAAGTAGGACTCCTTCATCTGGAAATGGGCTCAGCTTTGAAAAGGCCCATTCTCTCCTTCCCCAGAACTCACTCTGAAGTTATCTCAGGATGATTTTTAGGCTTTGTTGGTGTGACGCACTGAACCACATGCTAGCTAATCTACACCTACAAATTAGAGTTAATCAAGTGAACTGCATTCTGATGCACTGCCTCCAAGTAACCTTCAGAATGAGATTGCTGCAAGTGACACCACCAGCTAGAAAGTGTCGATTCCTACAGAAGCAAGAGTAGTCTGTATGCTTTTGTGCAAAAGATCTTTATAGTTTGTGCTAGAGTTAACTGAATTGCATCAAAAGGCCTTAAGGCACCCAAGCTAAATTTATTTCAGATGGCCTTAGTTGCTTTGTTAAAGCTACTTTCATCCATGTAAAGTTGAATGCAGCTTGGGGCCCTATAAGTCCTTATTGTACAAACTGGAGCAGAGGATAACTATAGTCCAACCCTCAGGAGGGTCCCAGGCTGCTCATGTCCTCAATGGTAGGTAGAAGAACAGCACTGCTCAGCATGTATGGTTAAGAACAAGCCACAAAATGTTCCTCCTCATAGCCTGGAGACTAAAACATACGAAGAACAGCTATGGAACTTGGGTTTGGCTAGTCTAAAGAAAAGAGGAAATAGGGGAGACATGATAGCAGTATTCCAGTATCTGAGGGGCTGCCACAAGGCAGAGGGGAGCAGGTTGTTCACCAGAGCACCAGAGG
>NW_015386858.1:856165-863949 GCF_001527695.2 Protobothrops mucrosquamatus | reverse complement strand
TAAAGATGCTTTGAAGGGCACTGACCTGAGACCACTTGGCACTTTTTTGTTCTTTTTCACGGCGTCTGAACTCTCTCCGGTCACAGATCTCCACAATGCCACGGGGCAGGGCAATGAGAAGCACCCCTATGCTCACCACAGTCAGCGCACTCAGTAACACTGGCATCAGGTTTGGCCACCTGGTAGAATCTGGCACTGGCGGGATAGAAAGGAAGGAAGCATGGGAGTTACCTAAGTTACCAACACTCCCGCCAGGAATTGGAGAAGCTTCTTTCCCTTCCTTTGTTATTTCCTCCCTTTGCTCTCTTCCGTGGTAGCCATGTATCCTGCGCCTTGCTATGTAGCATCCGTGCTCACCTTACCATAGTGGTGCTTCCGAATAGCTTCTTCCTTGTACCCAGATTAAACGTTATTTCTTTTTTCAGTCTGTTTGGAGAATATCGATTCGGGAAGCCTATTTTATAACCTACCTACAGAGCTAGAGCTGTCAAGTAATGTGATGGGGATTTGATGGAGACTCTGTTTTTCAAGTTCTGCTTATATTCGCTCTGTTATAGTGCTCTGCTCCCCAGAGAGCAACACTGGCCAAAGAGTCACTCTGCGAAGCTGTCTTATCTGCTGATGACATTTCTCTAGTATTATCATTAAATGTCATTCTTTACCGATTACATTCTGCAATGGGAAAATCCAGTGAGTTGTGGTTTATTCAACAAAGCCTGGTTAGCATGCAGTTGATTTAGAAATTTGATTCTGCCAAAGCTCCTTACAGAGAAGCATGCAGACCTCCCTTGTCTGCTATAGCATCACAGGCTGCCTAGCATATAAGAAGATCCTGGGTCTGGATCCCACCAGAAACCCAATACAACTCATTCATTCATGCATTCATTCATTCATTCACTCACTCACTCACTCAGTCACTCACTCATTCACTCACTCATTCATTCATTCATTCATTCACTCATTCACACATACACACATACACACACACACACACACATACACACACATACATACATACATACATACATACATACATACATACATACATACATACATATTCTCAGCATGTCTAACCAACTGTCTGGGAAACCCCAACAGGAAAGAAGAGTAACAGCACATGCTCACTCTTCGTCCCTTGGCAACTCACCCTTTTGGTCATTCACTGTGAGGAGGATGCTTCCTGTCTTGTCCTTCTCAATGAGGTAGATGAGGAGGCGTCCATCTCCTCCTTTCACCTGGCACCATCTCTTATCCACAGGGGCCACCAACACTCTCACCGTTTGGCTGCAGGAATTGCTACAGTTCTGACTCAGTGGTCCAGTCCCAAAAGCCTTGCACTCGGCACAATCCCTGCCAACAGATGTACAGCTTTTTAAACTGGGGGCTTTTTATTTACTCTTGCTTAGCACAAAGAATGCCCCTCCCACAGAGACACCTGAAAACTGCTAGTACCAATGGAGAACTGTTTGATCACCTGGACAGTGACTGTGGTGGTTCAACCAGTTGGTGATGGAGGGGAGGTGTTGTTGTTTTTTCCTCGTTGGTTCATGACACATTGACTGGTTTTGTTTATGAAATACACAAGCACCGATGCTGCTTGATTTGTGTACCCAGATTCCTTTTCTATATAATGAATCCTTATTAACATTCAGTGGCAAAGATGGTAACAACCATCTTGTTTAGCAATGGAAATTCTGGCTGTAAGTCAAGGACTACCTGTAGTAGCACAGGGAAGCCCAATGAAATCTTCCTGAAGCTGGCATCTTCTGAAAAATGCTAGGATTGCAGTTATACATGTCGTCAGTGTCCTGGCTAGGAATATAAAAATTTGTGTAGCCCTCCGTTTACTTGCTAACATCCCTTTCTGCCACTTAAAATTTGATGGCAGCCTGGGATGATACTCTAGAGACCATGCAATCCAGTAGATTCAGTCAATCCCAGCACCTCAGCTTTTGCAAGCCTGCTTTAAACTGATCTGTCTGTTTTGCTAATGCCCACCGGTATTCCAGTCTAAATAGAGGGATTTAGGATGACAGCTTGTTCAAGGAAACTTGCATTGCAAGTATCCAGTGCTCTTGTGCAGTATTGATGAACAATTAAAAAGCGCAGGGTCATTGGCCTCAAACCCAATCAAAGGACGCGGTAATGGTTCTCTCTTTGACGTCATCAGGGTGGTGACTGACAATGTACTTTGCTGAACGAAGCCCTCCTGCCACGAACAAGCACCCAGTCTCTCTCCTCCAGCCATTGGCTCCTTCCCCTTGGCCTCACCTGTGTGCTTCACAGGTCATCTGGAGGTCAGCACAGTGGACGCCCAACCACCCAGTGTCACATTGACATCGGTTGCAGACGCAGTGGCCATGCCCATTGCAGATCTTGCCCTCCTGAGTGCATCCACTGGTATCCAGGTTACACTCACACGCGCTGCCAGTGTAGTTGGCCTGGCATTGGCAATAGCCACACCGGCACTGCCCGTTACCTGTTGGCAGAAGGAGACAAACACCATAGTGGAGTTCTTTCTAATTGTGGGGAAAATGCCCGCTTCAGTTTGGAGAAAGAGGCAGCAAGTATCTTTTATTGGCATTCAGAACTACAGGTAAGTCCTGGTTAGTGTGAATTCAAATAGTGCAGTAGTTGATTTAGTGCAAATTATATATTGATACCAGGTCATATTTAATGCAAGCCAAAGTTGACTTAATGTAAAGCAAACACATGCACAGTTAAGGCTAGCACATGCACCCTTGCTGTTTGGGTTTTAGATGCTAACACATACATCATGTGTGCAAAATGGAAAAAAGGGAGGTTTTGTTCAAGGAAAGTACAAAAAAAAAAAAAGAAGAAGAGGCCCATTCTGAAGAGTTACAGCAAAAAACAATAGATAACAGGTACGGTTCAAATATGGATTTATCCTCTAGTTTGTCTTTTGTTCACTTGATTTATTTATTTTATTAACAAATCAATATTCTTATCAATAGGAATATTTAGAATTTTTTCTTTTTATTATGCTTTCTACTGTATATCTACTGTGTGACTTTGTTAAAAGTAAATTTGCAAATATACTGTTTTAATCTCTTATATTTCATTGATAAACATATACAAATTTATGTTTAAAAATGTTCACTGCCTGTTTCCATCAAGCTGGAACCAATTGTCTTATTTGCTGCAGAAATATCACTTTAAATAATGCAAATCTAAATAATGTGGCCATTTTGTGGAATTCCTTATCAGCACTAATCAAGACCTACCTGTACCATGATTACAAGAGAAGCCTCAAAGCCCACAAGGTTACAGATTATACTGTACACTCTCTTCAGTGACTTAGATAAGCAGTGTAAGTTCTAAAATGGTCTTTGCTGCAGGAAAGCAGGATAACAACATAGGGGAGGGGTGGAACCCTTCTGTGGACTGGTCTGGTGCCTCTTTATTCTGCTCCCTTAAGGAGATCCCAATTTCTAACATAAGCGATGTCCTTTATTGTCTCTATATACTCCTTTAAAGCACAGAAAAGACAGCAACCATATTTTTGTTATCTGTTGCCTTACCCCCATCCTCCAATCTCTGGGATCATCAGGCAGTTTCAGTTTGCCTTCTCTATCTAATATGAAGATCAGCATCAATGATGTAAGGATAGAATATTATTTGCCCCATGCACAAACCCTTTGTCTTCTTCAAATTACTGGCTTTACAGATTTCCACTGGCATTGTCTGCATATTTACAAGCATAACCACGAGGTGGAAGGCTAGAGATATGTTTTTCTTTCTAATGGAAACTGAGTGCTAGAGTACTAGACAGTAGAACTGTCTGCTCCACATACAACAATTTCAATGCATTAATATAAAGGAAACAATAAAGGAGAATATTTGTAGCTCAGGCTTGAAATGACCCACACACAGACAACTCAACTGATAGTTGGACAGCCAGCCAGAGAGGCAGAAGGATATGTAGACAGACAGACAGAGGGACAGGCAGATGGACTGAGGGGCATACAGACACCAGTGTTAGTGATGATGTTACTTAGTTTGGGTAATGAAACATCTGCAAGAAAACAACCAAGCTCAGAGAGCACCAAGGACCCCCTCATAAAGGAAACATTCATAAGGATAGTGAGTTATGTATCTTATATTTATCCAGTTAATGGCTAATGAGAGTAATGGTACCCATCTGTCTGTCTGCCTGCCTGGTGTCTGTATGTCCCTCTGTCTGTCTACGTGTCAGACTTGTCTTTCTACTTCTCTGGCTGCCTGTCCACCTGTGTCTAGTTGTCTGTCTGTCTGTCTGTTCATCCTTCCATTTGTTCTTTTTTTGTCTGTCCATCCTTCCCTCTCTCTGTTTATCCATCTGTCCATCCACATCAGTCTCTTCACCTGTCCTTTGTTGTTGGTCCATCTATCCATCTGTCTGACTGCTATCCATCTGTTCAACAGTATGTTTGTCCATCTGTTTGTCTGTACTCTCTCTATCTGTCTTTTTGTCTGTCTGTCCATCTGTCTGTTCACCTAAGTGTCCATCCATCTGCTGCCTACCTGTCTGTCCATTAGTCTGTCTATCCATCCTCCTGTCTATATGTCCATGTGTACAGCTGTCTGTCCATGTGTCGTTTGTCCATCCATCCAGTTGTCTGTCCAGAGTATATCCATCTGTTCATCTATCCACTCTCTGCTGATGCAGTCTGTCCATCTATCCACTATCTGTCTATATACCTGACCGTATGTCTGTCTGCATGTCTCTCCATCTATCTGTCTATCCTGTCTGTCCATTTTTCTACCTGCCTATCCTTATATTTCTCCATCTGTTCATCCGTATTTTTGTGTGTCTGTCGGTCTGCCTGTTTCTTTGTCTATCTATTCAATAACCTGTCCTTCTGTTTATCTGTCTCCGATCTGTATATCCATGTGCCTTCTGTTCATCCTTCTGTCTCTCTGTTTATCATCTATCTGTCCATCCATCCTTCTGTCTAGCCATCTGTCCATTCATCCTTCTGTTTGTGACTCTGTTCATCTGTGCACTGTCTGTCCATCCATCTGTCTGGTCTGGCCAGCTGACTGTACATTTTGTCCATCTGTTGTTCTGTCCATTCTTCTATTTGTTTTTCTGTTTGTCCATCAGTGATGTTGCCTACCTGGGAAATTAAATGCCTGCAAGCAATCAGTAAAGTTCAGACAAAACTAAGGCCTCTATGGTTCAATCCTGAGCTACATACAAAAAAGCCAACACAGTTCTAGACTGCATTAACAGACGGATAGAATCAAGATCACATGAAGTGTTAATACCACTTTACAATGCCTTGGTAAGGCCACACTTGGAATACTGCATCCAGTTTTGGTCACCAAGATGTAAAAAAGATGTTGAGACTCTAGAAAGAGTACAGAGAAGAGCAACAAAGATGATCAAGGGACTGGAGACTAAGACATATTAGGAACAGTTGCTGGAATTGGGTATGTCTAGTTTAATGAAAAGAAGGCCTAGAGGTGATATGAGAGCAGTGTTCCAATATCTTAGGGCTTGCCACAAGAAGAGGGAGTCAAGCTATTCTCCAAAGCACCTGTAGGCAGGACAAGAAGCAATGGATGGAAACTAATCAAGGAGAGAAGCACCCTAGAACTAAGAAGAAATTTCCTGACAGTTAGAATAATTAATCACCAGAACAACTTGCTTCCAGAAGTTGTGAATGCTCAAACACTGGACGTTTTTAAGAAGAGACTGGACAGCCATTTGTCCGAAATGGTATAGGGTTTCCTGTCTGAGCAGGGGGTTGGACTAGAAGACCTCCAAGGTCTATTCTATTCTATTCTATTCTATTCTATTCTATTCTATTCTATTCTATTCTATTCCATTCCATTCCATTCCATTCCATTCCATTTTATTGAGTAATAGTACCTTTTATCTTAAAAAAAACTTCATGTTTTTACCTGCACAGAGTTGCCCATTATGTCGTTCGCAAGCAACGTTGTCACAACTGCAGAAGGGCCCACTTGCTAAGCTCACAGTTTCTGAACTTAGTAGTTCCTCTTTCCTGCAATCACAGCGCCGGCCAACATAGCCTTCATGACATCTAGAACAGAAATGAGAAATGGGCTGTGAAGAGGAGCCAGAGAGCATTTCTATGTCAACTGTTGGCTTGTGTGGTTTCATCCTGACCAACTTCCTACTCTCCATGCTGGCATAGCTACAATCCTTCAATTATGATAGAGCTGGGGTTAATCCTTAGTCTAAGTATTGGGGAGAAAAGGAAAGGGGAGAAAAGGAAAGGGGAACTCTGTTAATGCTGTGCTATTGTAGTTATTATAAATAAATTGTTGTCTTTCAACCCTTCTTCAAGACTTTCACATGAAATGATCTCTGTAAGTTCTGAACTGATGCTGAACTAAATAATATTTTAAACTCAGAGCGATTACTGAATGCAGCTGCTTGTTACAAAGGAATGCTTGATGTCTGCCCTTGCTTTCTCTGTTTTCCATTCTATTGTCTTCACTCCAAACTCTTCTTCAGGTGGCCCAATCAGGCATCCATCCACCTTCAAGGACAATCCAAACAGCAGAGAATTTAACATGGGCAGCTTCCGAGGACATACTTTTGAGCAGGGGTAGTCAACCTTGGCTCTTTTATGACTCGTGGACTTCAATTCCCAGAATTCCTGAGCCAGCTTAGCTGGCTCAGGAATTCTGGGAGTTGAAGTCCACGAGTCATAAAAGAGCCAAGATTGACTACCCCTGCTTTTGAGCCTTTTTAGATCATTTTAGGGGGGAAAAGATACGTTGTTAGGGCATGGAATAACATTTCAGAGGGAATGGGGTTGAAGCCCCCTCCAGATTTTCCCAGGGAAAACTATCCTTTTTATAGAACATTTCAAACCAAATGTTTAAACATATATGTGCCTCATTCCTACATTTACTACAGAAAAACAAACAGGGAGTCTGGCAAGATTTATGAGTGAAATCAGGATTATACATATCACATTACCATATCATGTCTTTTCTAGATGGGATCCAGATACTTTTTTCTTCACAGAATTTTACAGTGAGAAGATAAATGTGAGATTTGGGGTTGGTCCGAATGGCCACTTTGAAACTTTCTACAGTTTTTAAATTTTGATTGCACTGATTGTGTTTGATCAAAAAGAAGGTTTAAGCAACCTTCCCCCCCCCACACACACACACACTCACCAAAACTATCAGAAATCACTAGAAGTAATTTATTGCTTGTCCGGTATTTTAAGTGCTTCCTCTGAATAGGAGCTGCCACTTGGACATGAAGGTTTCAACTTTTTACTCCTCTCAGAGAAGTTCTCGAATCAGATCTTCCAGGAACAGACTACAGGTAGTCCTTGACGTACAACCACAATGGACCCCGGAATTTCTGTTGCTAAATGAGACAGTTGTTAAGCGAGTTTTGCCCCATTTCAGGACCTTTCTTGCCACAGTTGTTAAGTGAATCACTGCGGTTGTTAATTTAATAACGCAGCTATTAAGTGAATCTGGCTCGCCCATTGAATTTGCTCGTCAGAAGGCCGCAAAGGGCATCAAGTGACACCCCTCCATCATAAATATGAGTCAGTTGCCAAGCATCCCAATTTTCATCACGTGCCCATGGGGATGCTGAAATGATCATATGTGTGAAAAATGGTCGTAAGTCACTTTTTGCAGTGCCATTGTAACTTCGAATGGTCACTAAACGAACAGTTGTAAGTCAAGGACTACTTGTACAAGTCTGGTCTGAGCTGTTGGATTTAGTTGATTCTGAAGAAACTGGCAACTTCTCTTGGAAAAATCCAGATAAGATCAAA
>NW_015386858.1:844947-855948 GCF_001527695.2 Protobothrops mucrosquamatus | reverse complement strand
AAATAGCCAGAGAATAGCAGGAACGTGTTTCTCTATCTGATCAAGTCCTCGGACTTACGATAGTAATTGAACCCAGAATTATGGTTGTCATAAGTCATGCTGGTCGTTACATGGGTTGTCACACGGGTGATTTCATGACATTTTTTGCAGCAGCGATTCGTTTAACAACTGTGACAAGAAAGGTCATGAAATGGGGCAAAATTTACTTAACTGTCTCATTTAGCAAACAGAATTTCTGGGCTCCGTTGTTAAGCGAATCCATGGTCTGCAAGGGACATTTTTTTTTTTTTGCCAGAAACCAAAGTAAACCTGATTTCTGACCAAAAAAGTCATAAATCATGGTCATGCAAATATGAGATGCTGCAAATGGCTGTAAATTCAGGCTGGTTGCTAAGCACCCAAAATTCAATCACATGATCCTGGGGGCTCATTGAATCTGGGTTGTAAGCAGTGGTGGGATTCAGCTGGTTTGCATCACTTCGGCAGAACCGGTAGCTAATTTTTTGTTGCCCAGGCCCAGAATGGACTTCCGGAAATGGCATCCACACAGAGAACCGGTTGTTCACATATTTGAATCCCACCACTAGTTGTAAGTATTTTTTAGGTGGTCTGTCATAACTTAAAACAGTCACCAAGAGTCCAGTCATAAGTTGAGAACTACCTGTAGATCATAAGACTACATTTCATGAAGGCAAAAGAAGAAAAAATCAATATTACACTACTATTGCAATATTTCTGACCTGGATCTTATTCCAGGCAAAGGAAGAAAATGGTTTTTTGAACATTTATTGCTCTGCAACAATAAGTGAAATTTTCACTATTTTCTGTGGTCGATAACCAATTTGGTGGTAGTT
Source organism: Protobothrops mucrosquamatus (assembly GCF_001527695.2). Taxonomy (NCBI): domain Eukaryota; kingdom Metazoa; phylum Chordata; class Lepidosauria; order Squamata; family Viperidae; genus Protobothrops; species Protobothrops mucrosquamatus. The sequence continues at coordinate 855,094 of NW_015386858.1, read as the reverse complement.
ATGGTGTTTAGATTGCAGAGTTCCATCATCACAGTTATATTTTGAGGGAGAGGAAGATATTTAGGTCATCCGTTATGGTTTTTTTTTTGGTATATCAAATGTTATTAATTTTTATCAAAATATAAGATACAAAGGAAAATAAAAAGTAATGGAAAACTAGGGGAAGGAAGAAGGGAAAAGGAGAAAATGTGGGATAGAAAGGGAAAAAGAAAAAAAAGCCATTGACTTCCAACTCTCTTTGGCACAATAGAAGATAATAACATTACAACCTCAACTTTTTTACTTTTATACAATAATATATACTAGCCATTTCTATAACAGCAAACCTGTCTAATCAACAAAAACAAAATCAAAATTTCATTTTTTCCCATTATAACACACAGTCCAGAAGCAATTTCCAAATAGAAACAAAATTAAATATATTCTCTTCTTTGGATAAAAGAATTGATTTAACAATCTCTGCTTTTCCTTGCTGTTGGAAATATATATTTCTGTTTGTTCATTAATTTTTACTGTCATAATTTATATTAATAAAATTCAATATATTCTTCCCACTTTTTTAACCATAAAGGGAAAAAAATACTTTTTAAAATTTTTTAAAATATTAAACTTTTCTTTAAAAACATTTCTAAAAACAATATTTTAACACATCTGTTTTTAAACTTTACTGTTTTTTAACTTCCTGTTAACATACATTAAAATTCAATTTCAATAATAGTTTACAAATTTTAAGGATTACTTAAGCTATAGAGAAGAAAAAAAACCTTCATTTTCAAACCCACTTTATAAACTCAGAACCCAAGAACATAAAACTACATTAAAACTTTCATGTTTGTGTGTATATATACACATACACACACACACACATATCACGCCACTAAAAATCCAACTAACTACAATTAACTCATTAAATTCAACTCTTTCCCTCCAATTTATAACAATGCAATAAGATCTTTTCTTCTCTTTAAAAGTATTAACCATTCATATTTTGAATTTAATTTCAATAATATCTTACAAACTTTGGGAGTTATTCAAACAGGGAGTGACTTAAATTCAATGATTAATTAGAGTTAGGATGGATCTTTACAAGCCTGACATATGTATTGAAAAAAAATGATAATGTAGTATTGTGTTTATAAAATGGCTTTATAAATGTTTGTTTTCTGTGTTTTTATATAATGTTTGAATAACTCCCAAAGTCATTAGTTAGCTTTTGTGGTGCTGGGGAGAGTATAACAGTTAAGAGATAACTTCCTTGCCGAAGAAGGAGTGACATATTGTTCTGCATTCTTCATCACTATCTGTCACATTTTATCTGATTTTTCTTTTTCCTCTTATTTTCCCTGCCATTCTCCCTATGGTTTACTTCTTCCTCTGTTCATTTGTATATTTTTCCTCTTCTCACATAATCTTACAAGAACATTGTAGGATGGTGCAGAGGGGCTGCTGACACAGGAGTTTAAACAAGAACAACTTAAAATTAATCCTGGAAGGAGATCCCAGTAGTACGGTGGATGTCAGAGAGAAACGAATGCGGCCTGATCTGAGCCTAGCTATGGGCCTCTCGAGGGGAGCCCAGCTCCCACTTACGCCTGGGGAAACTGGGAATTCTAGATCCTGGAAAGAATTTCAGGCGAGAATTCTCTGGAGAGAATTTTAGTTCCAGGGTGATGGTGAGGCCTTTAAGTCAGTCTTGTCTTCTGCCTGGACAAGTCCATGCAATTTTTTTGGCAGCATTTTTGGAGGTACTACTAACTCTACCATTGATACATTCCGATTATACTTTTAATTTTACTATCAGTCCATTACTGGAGTGAAGTAAAACTTCCTTCAAGTCAGACTTGACTCCCAGGGCCTTTGGGACACATCAATGGTAACCAGAAGGATTTTGCTATTGAGTGTGTTCTGTTTTGTTGCCTTCCCAGGCTAAATCTATTGCCTCCCCTCCTAGTACTTATCAGGTCTGTTTCTGCCTGGCCTGTCAAGATCTTTGACTATTATGACACAGCAAAGTAGCTTTTAAAAAACACAGTGAAATTTATCAGATAAATACCTGCAAATGCCACAGGTGAGGTTGCCATGTCCACCAGAGCAGTGGTTTGCATCAGGCTGGGCATCTCCACACTGGCATTCACAGACTGTCGACAGCTCTACTTGGACCTCCTCTCCCACTCCCAAAACTCGCAACATCAGTTTCTGGGACTCAGGGAGGCAGGTGGTTGCCATTATCTTCACTGTGAATTGCACCTTGGGAGGATAGGTGAATGAGAGGGGCTCCATCGACTTCCCTGATAAATCTGTGCCAATCCAGATGTTGCCAAATTCTAATTCCCAGCATCCCTCTATCCCAGTGGTGGTGAACCTATGGCATGGGTGCCAGATGCAGCACTCAGAGCCCTCTCTGTGGGCACACGCACCGTCGTCCCAGTCCTAGGCCTTCAGCTGGGTTTTATAAAACCTTTTCGCTTTAGGCCTCCGCTGCCGTATACAAAAAAAAAAGGTTCAATCAACCAGTCAATTTCAACTTCTCGCAGGAAAAAAAAAGATCTTGCAAAGTTGGAATTGATTGATTGAACTTTTTAGTCCCACCCCAGTCTGCTGTTACCACCGCAGCCACACCCACCCAATGGGCCACACCCACCCAATGGGCCACACCCACCTGGCACCCGACGATCCATAAGTGGGTTTTGGGTTGCAGTTTGGGCACTCGGTCTCTAAAAGGTTCGCCATCACTGCTCTATCCGCTCTTAGACTGCTGGAGCTGTAACGCAGTGACCTCTTTGGGAGCCTCTCCTGAGACATGCTTGGCGCCATCAGAAGCTCTTGACCTAAATACTCACCAACTGGTGGACAGACACGTCACTGCATTCTCCACCCTCTGTCTGCCCATAGGTTTCTATGTCCCCACAATGGGAGTCATAAGCAATGGAGATCCCAGGCGGAAGGTCTGAGAAATGTCCCAGTTTCACTGTGGAGGCGAGACTCTGTGGAGAGACAAGTAGAATCTGTTGTGAGTAGGCTTATGGCTCGGATGACACAACGCTACAAAGCAAGGCTGAAAAGAGGAGTGCTTACACATGCTCTTACTAGCAGACAAAGTGATTAGGGAGGGCCTGTGCTTCAAACCTCAGCTCAATTATTTGCTTTAAGAAAGTCACAATTTTATGGGAGCATCAAATTGACTACTAGGCAGTAAAGATGATTGGGATGATGTATATACTATCAGAACAAAATGTGATAAAATTATTAAAAGTCATTCAGCCAGCAAATCAAAAAACAGTATGCCAAATATTAGTCCTTCTGTTCTGCAGGAGCTCAATATAGCATATACAGCAGTAAAAATGGCTACATATGGCATCCTGTCAGGCACGAAAGATCAGGTTCACATGTGAAGGTTCAATGAAACTGATTTATTGCTAATTATGTCTATGCAAAGGAAGCTTCTCAACTAACAGCACCTGCTTGGAATTAGGTAAGGGTCAGTGGAATTTGGACTTAGTTCATTTGTGGCTACGTAGGGATTCTAGGCTGATCCCTCTTTTAACTTCACCCCTAGGTTCTGCAACACCTTCTTCTATACATCCATATATAGCATATATACAGTAGATGCAATATAGCAACCTAGTATTCTTCATCCCATTTCCCCCCACACACACAAAAATTACCCTCTGCGGTAGGTGGGGCTGGGAGAGGACATCTAGCACAAAACTAAGTTTCCATGGCTGAGGGTGAAGTAGAACCTGGAGCTCCCCAGTACCAATCTAACATCTTAACCTCTACACCAGGGGTGTCAAACTCGCAATGTATTGCAACTTTTTTTCCATTGCCAGCAATCGGGTGGGCACGGTTTTGGCATGATGCATCTGGCCCACGGGCCAGCAGTTTGACACCCCTGCTGTACACCATCTGAGATCTTATGGCTGAGAAAAAGGAGAGAATTCTGTCTTGGCCACATTCCTGTTCTATGCATAATGGTTGGAACATTTTTCCTCCAGTGGCTGACTTGGTTTGCATCAACCCAGAGGTGAAGCAAAGCATGGCATCCAGTCTCTGCCTATTCATTCACTTGCCTGGACATATGGTTGTTTAATTTCTCTTGCACCTGGGAGTGTTTGAATACAAGCCAGGGTAACTAAGCAGGATCCTTCTCAATTTCACTCATTACTGGTTCTGAGAATATCCAAAACAAACTGAAAAGCTGCCGTAGGCTAGAAGAGCTGTATAAGGAAGCCTCCTCTGATGTACAGCCCATTCAAGGGGCTCAGAGTGCTTCTAGGTTATCTCCCAACTATGATAACCTATGTAGTCTACTTATTTCTTATTAGAGCATGAGGATTGGGTCCCTCCAGGCCATTTTCTGAGTAATGCTCGGGTAGATGGTGGCACTGGAAAAGTGGTATTTCCCCTAGTAAGTGATCAGGGTTAATTTCAGATGAGCCAGACTACTCAATGTCCTCACTTTATAGGCATCTTCTATGAGCTGCACCACATTTCTGGAGTCCGACTTCAGTTCCCCCACCACTGACTTTGGAATAAGCTTGCTCAGCTCCTAGAGAGGAGAGGAAAATGTGAGTGGGAGATTGTACCCCCTCCCCAATAGTCCAAGTAAATCTCCCTTCCCCACTCTTCAATTCAGCATTCACCTTATATAAGGAGAGCCTGGTCCTAGTCACGGCAAATATGAGTTGGATGTTAGATTTGGACAACACTTCAGCCAAGTGCCCAAGAGAAGGATAGTCCTGCGAAAAAAGCAGAGGCTGAAGTTACAGGGGCAGATAATAATAATAATAATAATAATAATAATAATAATAATAATAATAATAATAATAATAATAATAATAATAATAATAATAATAATAATAATAATAATAAAGTTGGAAGGGACCTCGGAGGTCATCTAGTCCAACCTCCTGCTCAGGCAGGAAACCCTATACCATTTCCGACAAATGGCTGTCCAGTTTCTTCTTAAAAACTTCCAGTGTTGGCGCATTCACCACTTCTGGAGGCAGGTTGTTCCACTGGTTAATTGTTCTAACTGTCAGGAAGTTTCTCCTTAGTTCTAGGTTGCTTCTCTCCTTGATTAGTTTCCATCCGTTGCTCCTTGTCCTGCCTTCAGGCGCTTTGGAAAATAGCTTGACTCCCTCTTCTTTGTGGCAGCCCCTGAGATATTGGAACATTGCTATCATGTCCCCCCTCGTCCTTCTCTTCGCTAAACTAGACATACCCAATTCCAGCAACCGTTCCTTATATGCTTTAGCCTCCAGTCCCCTAATCATCTTTGTTGCTCTTCTCTGTACTCTTTCTAGAGTCTCAACATCTTTTTTACATTTTTCCCGTAGGGACCTACTGTTCCCTCTCATCAGGACTTCAGATCGAATCCAGCAGCTTTGTGCCCTCTCTTCCAAACCAAATGTTGTGAATTTACTTTCACCCTCCCAAAAAGCAGAAGCATGTGCAGCAACTGATTGAATTTTCATTATTTACATCAGACTTCTTCAGGGCATCTCTTCAAAGATTATGGCTAGAACTAAGGCACTAATACAGAGTGCATGTTTTTTTTGTTGCAGCAGATTCAATTCAGTTCCTGCTATCTCTAATAAGTATGGGCTTGGACAGAAAAACAAGAAAAGGCCATCCTTCAAAGCTTTAGAAAGCCTCTCTCATACAGGCCAAGTTATTAGGTCAGACGGACCAATAGTTTGTTTAGTGCTTTAGTGCTAAATTGGAGAGAAGATATATATGGCAATTAGAAATAAATACATATCCACTGTCAAACTACCAGCTTATTTCCACTGTGCTGTTACACTTCCCCTAACTACCATGGAGAAATAGGGACTAGCATGGTATTGTAGTAATCTAGAGCTCAGTAGAATATACAGTGTTGGAGTGGGGAGGCAGATATACAGCTACCGTTGTTGGTGACAACGATCCCATTACCTAATGAAGGGCTAAATAGATGCTCAAAGAGTAAACCAGGATTAGGCAACCTGACATGCTCCAGATTTGGATAAATTCTCATTGCCTTTTATTTTTTACTGTGTTGGTTAAAGCTAATGGGAGTTGTTAGTGGGCTCTTGGTTACTTACTATTTCAACAAATAATCTTACATCCAATGCTATTGCTCATAACATTGTAAAGTACAACTAATATTCGCTCTCTTTTCCTCAGCTAATAACTAGACATTGCTATGAGGAAAACATGTTTGATGGTTGTGTGATGGATTCAGTAACCCCAGAGATAGGCATGGTAGACCATCCAAATTGGTCTACACATTTACCTTTCTCCCTGTTCTTCCTTCCCCCATTGATTTCACAGCCCCAAGCATTTCCACACTTCCTCATCATTTCCCTCCCACAGAATTTCAATCAATAGGGACTGGGAGATTTTGCAATCCCTTTGTTCTCTCCATATTCCAGCTGGGTCAATACAGAGGATTTGGGTTCTGCTTCAATACATCCTGCAATTGATGTTCTTCAGATGCTTGAGACTGACTGCCAGAATTCCTCTTTCAGCTAGAGTTAAAATCCAAAATATCCAAGAAGATACCAGGTTTTGAGAAGATTGTGCCACTGAATTTTTCAGCACCCCCAAGAGTCCCAGGTTTTGGTGTTGTAGACACTGCACTTTCACTTATTTTCTAAGCAATCTCAGTAGCTTTTCAAGAAGCTAAGAAGGAAACCTACATAGAGGTGACTTTTGCTGTATACACCGTTGGCATCCAGGTGGCAGCGGCCATCATTGGGCATATAGATCCCTCCCAATTTTCCATCCCCTGCAGTGTGATAAGTGCCATCTGAAGTGAAAACCAGCAGACTTGTCACATTACGCCAGCCAATCTGCTCCTGCAAAAGAGAGAGCAAGGGTCAGATGGTTTCTCCCACATTCAAAACAGCAGCTCCAATGTCATCAATTTTTTCATTCTGAATACTCCTTAGCCATGTCTCAGGAGTGTTGCATATTCAGAAGAGGTCAAGACAGCATTTGAATAAAGCTCGGATCAAAGTTCAAGATCTATTAGACCTACCAATACCAAACCTCAGATTTTGTCACTTAGTATAATTTTTAGAAAACAGGATTTCCCAGTGAAAATGTGGAAAGCAGCAAACAAATCTAATATAGCAGTTACCAAAGTTTGAACTATCAGACTGTGGGCTCGCAATTAAATTTTGTGAAATTTTGCTCTGGATTGAGAAAAAGTAGGAGTGGCTTCTGGTTGAGGATCTATGGTGGACATGACATCCCTGATGCCAGGATGCCATTGCTGCAGATGTGGATAGCCAGTGCAGTCTTTCCGGGTAAAGGAGAGATAGTGAGATCGCCTACTTGCACTCTGTACAACTGCTCCTCATGAAGAGATGGCAGAAACTGAGGGTTTTGTGGTTGACTCGAGAGTTGAGCAGTGGGGAGTCAAGGGCTATTAATCAAGTTCACAGTCATAATGCAACTTATAGGGATACAAGGTTCATGCATGCCTGAGTTTCTTAAACACCTTTGGATGTAATTAATTTACAGCTAAAGAGAGATCATCTGAGCAGTAGGATATGATAATTCCACTTGGTGAGTCAACATTTTTTTTCTGGATTACAAAGGGAAAAAAGATATTTAAAGGTTTTAAAATATTTCATAAAAAGTCTAACAAGGAATAGATAAGAAAGTTTAAAATAGAGAGAGAGAGAGTGGGAGGGAGGGAGGGAGGGAGGAAAGAAGGAAGGAAGGAAGGAAGGAAGGAAGGAAGGAAGGAAGGAAGGAAGGAAGGAAGGAAGGAAATTGATCTGGTCTGCAGAATCCTAGGCTCGTAGCTGTTTAGTGCAGCGCCCCCTAACCTTTTGGGCACTAGGGACTGGTTCCATGGAGAGAAATTTTTCCCTGGACTGGAAGGGGCATGGTTTTGGGTGCTGCCTGCATCCCACGGATGGGGCTTCGCTTGTTTGCACGGCCCAGTTTCTGGCATGCCACAGACTGGTGCTGGTCCAGGAACCAGGGGCTGGGGACCCCTGGCCTAGTGGATTTTAATGCCTAAGAGTTGTCCAGAGCAAGGAAGAAGGACATGTATTCTTTTCCACAGGAAAAATATCAAAATCATTCTTTGGGAGCAAGTGGGAGAACTCTTGGAGAACTTCCTGATTTTGCTGTAGGAAAAGAACAGTCACAACTTTGTATGAAGTGGTAAAATATAACCAGTTACCAAGCTTTGGGGGGGGGGGGTCACATATAATGGGGGAATAATTTTTTAAAGTTTGACATGGTATAGAAAAAGCAGCTAGAGAAAGAGGTTTCTTTCTCATTCTCTCTCTCAGCACTGAAAAGAAAGACAAGGTGCCATCCAGGGAAGCTGAGTAAAGAAAGAATCAATCCTGCTTAATTCATAGTTTAGTCTGCTCTGGCAGGACTGTTCTGCTGGTTATGAAAACTTAGAAAGGTTAATGGTATTCATCAGTTGAGGCTTAGTATTCCTACCTTGAAAGTTGAAATCCTGGATAAATTGTGAAAATGGAGAAGGAAAAAGCCTTATTAGGATGGGACCTTTCTTATAGTTCTCCCTAGTACAGAGCAACATGGGCACAATTCATACGAGCATCTCAAAGGACAGAAGGTTACAAACATCTGGGTTGGAGGTACCTTGCCAGCAGGTGCCTCATTGTTATTGAAGACTGTGTGCTCAGGGCTTCTGCTACACTCACCTTGCAAATGGCTGCCTGCATAATAGCATCAAAGCCTCCTTCTGCATAATCCAGGTTGGCGGAGATGCCTTGCTGACTGACCCTGCTCTCAAACTCACTGGCGTTCTCAGTGAGAGGGAGCACATGCTGAAAGCTGAACGCCGACTGGCAATTCTCCTTTGGGTCTTGGCAGGGATTTTTCCGTTTGGAAGGAACCATATTTACATAAGGCAGCATGGTCTTGTCCACAAAGGCACCAAACCCTGCAATGAAAAGATCTTCTGTCTTCTGTGTACACATTGAAACGCTGCTCATGAATCCCCACTGTTTTCTCTTCTGCACATAGTCCTAAAGTCAGGGTGGGGGCAACTTTAGTCACCAGGCCCACATGTTGCTCTTAAGCCCCAGTCTGAGGGCTTTTACAACTTCCTACAAGCACATGGATAAGACTTTGGGAGACAGGGTGAACAGAGGCCACTTAGGGAACAGTCAGATAAGAGAGAGCATAGCCCACAGCTGGATAGTGGGCGGGGCAACAGGCTCAGAAAGGACCCTCCTTAGGTTCTCAGGCTGTAAAAGAAATGGCGGGAGAATTGTACTTTCACACATGCAAGATATAATATAATATAGCTTTATAGTAAAGTAGCATTAGTTTATCTGGTCATGTTTCCTGCTGGTCTACTTGAGAAAGCTGACATACAATTATCAAAGAGTTGATACAAAAGTGGGATGCACAATAAAACTAGGGCAAGACTTAGAATAAGTCTGTGCACGTAAAAAAACTCAAGGGAATTGGTGAGGGGAGAGCGAGAGAGCGCGCAATAGTAATAGCACTTAGATTTATATACCGCTTCATAGTGATTTAAAGCCCTCTCTAAGTGGTTTATAGAGTCAGCATATTGCCCCCAAACAATCTGAATCTTCATTTTACCAACCTCGGAAGGATGGAAGGTTGAGTCAACCTTGAGACCTGCTAGGATCAAACTGTTGAACTGCTGGCAGCCGGCAGTCAGCAGAAGTAGTCTGCAGTACTGCACTCTAACCACTGCGCCACCACGATGCAACAAGTAACCCTAACAGTTCAAATGAATTTGCAATGTTCAGGTCAGTTTACAAGAGTTACAAACAAAACATTCTCATCCAAGGGATAAAACAATACAAAAGCCTAACATGTGGCTCTATAAAGAAAACTTTGTAGGTAAGTGCAAGTTAGCAAGGATGCAAAGTTTTTTCCTTAGTAAAGATAAAGAATTCAGATGCTAGCCAAGGTGTCCTCATTAATATTTTAAAAAATATTAAAATAAATGTGTCCAAAATCAAAATAATTCCAGTTTACATGTATTGTTGGGAATACTTTTACATCTTTTCTTCTAAGGCTTGCACTAAACCAGGGGTGTCAAACTGTCGGCCCGCAGGCCGGATGCGTCATCCGGAAGCCGCACCCACATTGCCGGCAATGCCAAAACCGTCCCAATACGTTGCACGAC
>NW_015386858.1:841630-844033 GCF_001527695.2 Protobothrops mucrosquamatus | reverse complement strand
TGGACCTGGTTACCTCCGAGACCGCCTTCTGCCACAGATTACCTCCCACCGGCCGATACGCTCCCACAGAGAGGGCCTCCTCAGGGTGCCGTCAGCCAGACAGTGTCGGCTGGCGACCCCCAGGGGGAGAGCCTTCTCTGTCGGAGCACCCACCCTCTGGAACGAGCTGCCCCCAGAGATCCGGGTGATTCCGGATCTCTCCTCCTTCCGCCGCGCCCTCAAGACTTGGTTGTTTCAGCGGGCAGGACTGGCCTAGGGGCATTTTAAATTGGTTTTAACTAAATTTTATTAGAAGCGGCCTATTTAAATATTTATTTTTAATCATTTTTTAAATTTTGTATTGTATTGTATAAATTGTTTTTAAACTGGCTGTAAGCCGCCCTAGAGGACTCAGGGCGGGGTATAAATATAATAAAATAAAAATAAAATAAATAAATAAATAAGGGATGGGGAGAACCAAGGGTTTTTTGGTGCTCTCTGAGCTTGGTTGTTTTCTTGCAGCCATTTCATTACCTGAACTAGGTAACATCATCAGTGCTGATGATGTTACCTAGTTTGGGTAATGAAATGTCTGCAAGAAAACCACTAAGCTCAGAGAGCACCAAGGAACCCTCATTTCAACCCTGAGCTACAAATATTCTCCTTTATTGGGAGGAACCTTCCTATTGGCAAGCTATTAGGATCAGGCAACCCAGTGCTTCTCAGATTCTTCACAGTCTGGAGAGCCTTTCCAATAAAGGTACTTACCAGGCCGAAGCTGAAGAACAATTCTTTGAGGTGATAGTTGAATGATGTTTTCATGGTACATGTTATCTTTCAGAGGCCTGTCCTCCAAAATATGCTGCTTGCCTTGGGGATCCATGATCTCACTAGGAAGGCAGCCACGATGCTCCAGCTCTAGCCGAGGGGCACAACGTTCTGCGTCAGACTCTCCTGCTTGCACAAAATCCTGGGAAGAACGACGAGGTGGCTATTTGCAGTGCTGTCTTGTGGTATCCCACCATTCAGAATTCCCATAACAGAAGAGCAATGGGATGTTGCTCTTCCTACTCAATACCCAATGCTTTCAAACCAGGGGAACAGAAACTTAATGAAATGGTATGCTTGTCTATGACCGTAATAAAGATTTGATTAATGCAATGGTTTTTAGAGACATTCCCAAATAGCAAAACAGAAAATAGCCATTGACGTTCATTAGAAGGAACTGGAATTTCATACTAGGACATTCATTATTTACGAACGAAGACAAATATAGTATCCCAGGATAATGTTGCAGGATTCAATCTGAGTCAGTCACCAGGACCAGAGGTTTATTCCTCCAAGCATTCAGACTTGTGCTGGGGTCCATTCTCAAGGAATTTCTCTCCAGAATGTGTGGCAAGAGAGAGACGATCCCTGAGATGGGCTCCAGCACAAGTCTGAAAGTTTGGAAGAATAAATCTCTGATCCTTATGACTGACTCAGATTGGATCCTGCATTCATTATTCATTTTATTATGTCCTATTTATAGTCATGATCTTGTATTGCCTCATGTTCAGGACCAGAAGGAGCATGACAGCTAGAAATAAGGGACCCAGTCCAGCAGTGTGCTGCAGCTGCCAAAAAAGTCAACACAGTGCTAGGCTGCATTAACAGAGGAATAGAATCAAGATCACGTGAAGTATTAATACCGCTCTACAATGCCTTGGGAAGGCCACACTTGGAATACTGCATCCAGTTTTGGTCGCCACGATGTAAAAAGATGTAGAAAGAGTACACAGAAGAGCAATAAAGATGATTAGAGGTCTGGAGGCTAAAACATATAAGGAACGGTTGCTGGAATTGGGTATGTCTAGTTTAATGAAGAGAAGGACGAGGGGGAACATGATAGCAGTGTTCCAATATCTCAGGGGTTGCCACAAAGAAGAGGGAGTCAAGCTATTCTCCAAGGTGCCTGAAGGCAGGACAAGAAGCAATGGGTGGAAACTGATCAAGGAGAGAAGCAACCTAGAACTAAGGAGAAACTTCCTGACAGTTAGAACAATTAACCAGTGGAACAATCTGCCTCCAGAAGCGGTGAATGCTCCAACACTGGAAGTTTTTAAGAAGAGACTGGACAGCTATTTGTCTGAAATGGTATAGGGTTTCCTGCCTGAGCAGGGGGTTGGACTAGATGATCTCCAAGGTACCTTCCAACTTTATTATTATTATAAGTCAAAGTTTATGAGACTTCCGGTGGCAGGCGATTTCGTCGGTCGCAGCTGTTTGCTGCCTCCCGCCTGTTTTGCGTAAAAGCCGGTTTGACAGCCAGCATCAGCTGTCAAACGGCTTGATACCTTTCCCCTGGGCATAAGGGGATAGGTGAGCTGCCCGGGGTAGGAGTTGAGTTCCCAAGTCGTCCTATATGGACGATGTAGGCGAGAA